>NW_010305998.1:44430-68738 GCF_000700745.2 Antrostomus carolinensis
AGCCTTGTTTTATGTATGAGCTTCTTCGTAACAACATGAATGAACTCAGTGTCTTTAAAACCAAATTGGCCCCTTTATTATGAGAATTATTTATAGAGATGGTGCAGCAGGAGCTCCAAACTTCTCGTTGCAGCTAAAGCCTTTCCTGCTGGAAACTCTGCCTTTTGAGTTTCAGAAGAGTTGCAACAATCCTGTTTCTAGAATTGCATATGACATTTGAATTTAAAATTAAATAAAATGTATAACCCATGAAATTGTAGGATTTTTTTTTCTGAAAAAATATGAAAGTCATTCCATTAACTTCAACAAAGGTGCTCCTGCCTTGTATCAATGGATATAAAAGGGCACAATTCAGCTGTGGTTAGAAACGTCCTGTATGTGCTGCCTCCACCTCTTCTGCTGAAGAAAGAATTTTTTTGTTGTTTCGTTTTGTCCTAAATAAAAATTTAAAAATGGCAAATATAAAGGAATAGATCAATACTTTATAACAACAGGGCCTGCTCTCCAGAGCTGGTAACTATGTTTATTTCTAATTGAGACCATTTAGCTCATCTGAAAATTGGTCATTATCTTTAGCCATCTAAATGCACAGGAGTGATTTACAGACCTATGGTATTAAGTATGTGGAGTTTCTATTGATTTCATGTCTGAAAATAGGGCCTTTTTTATTTAGCTGCTAATTGAAGCTAAGCCACTAACTTAGAGAGCTCTACTTTGAAAATTTGGCTTGGGCTCTTGAATACAAATGCTGTTTTAAAGCTGAAATAAAAATGAAGAAACCAGGATATCCTGGATTATTTCACTTTATGTCTCAAGTATTTCTTTTTAATCTCTTTCACTCACAGTCCTGCAGTGTTGATTTACACACAATATGACAAAAAATATCAGGGATACCTTCCAAGGCATGAAACATTTCATGAAAATTTGAAAGTATCAACATATTTGAAAATACATTGAAAAGAGAACAGGTTTATACAATATAGACACTGCTCTGGAGGCTTGTTAACACAGCATTAATGTCCCAAGGTGTTGTTCTTCACCATAATTTACAACCAAAGTTTTCAAAATATCTATATATATATCTTCCTAAATATTGAAGTCAATGCATAGGTTTTCAGAAACAAAAATGTTGAACAACTTATGTTGTCTTGAGTATCTGCTTCTAGAAATAATAAAATTACTTACATAAAAGGCTGGTCTCCATGTGTTTCAGAAGGTTTATTTGCCAAGTACTGAATATGCATTTTAAGACTTCTTTAATTTGAACTGTGTGTTTTAGATACATAATGGTGTAGAATGTAAAGACCTATGTTAATACAACATTCAGTAGTTAATTAACAACAGTAGAGAGCAAGATATTTAACCCAAAAGACAGAGAGAGAAAATATCTGGTGACATGACCTGATCCTGCAGCCAGATACTAATGCTTGTCTGCATAAGCATTTATTCCTACTCGCTTACATGGAGCTATATAATGCCATACAGAGAGGCCTTTCTATAGCAGGATACCCTGGAGTTTGTCCGTCTTCTCTAGGTGATTACCTATTTCTCATTTCCATCTTTACATGCATTAATCCTTAAATCAATCCTATGTAGCAGGGAGATGCCATTATATTTGTAGTCAGGGATATTCTTAAAGATTAAAAACTAAGAAGCAGGATGGCTTTATGAGGGGAACAAGAAGAATTCATTTTGCATCTGAAAATTGTCTGTCTCTGTGGGCTGGTCATCTAGGCGTGTACCATGCTTCAGTAGGTTAGGTACTCATCTCTGAGTGCAGCAATAAACTTTGGGGAGAGGTGCTGGTCTCTCTTCGCTGGCTTTACAGAAGCACCTAGATGACTTTTGTATACCAGATACTGGAATTTTCAAAGTGTTTAAATTGGTTGAGAAGAATCCTTCTGAAATCACTGATCTAAGGTTGCAGAGAAAATTCTGTGGTGCCGGATCGTCTCATAGAAGCTCATGTTCTCCCCCTTGGATGCCATGATCTGTCTTAAGGATGGCCATCTTAAGTGACGTTCCCGTCACTGACGTTCAGCATTTCCCGAGACCGTCTGTGGTTGTAACTATGCAAATTTAATTGAGGTTTTAATAATAGACTAACCTCATGTGTGTGGGGGAGAAGGACACATAGATTTGTTTTTCTCCTTAATGTTGGATGTTTGGATGTTTGGATAATGACTTATCCAAAAGTTCTTCAGCTTGAAGAACTCTCTGGTCTGGTACTTTCTCTTTTGCAGAGAATTTGAAAACTTAATAGCTATTCAGCTGATAAGTGTTGTGTTTCCAGTTCAGATATGGGCTAAGGAAAAGGCTTCTTTCAAAAGCACTAGTTATTAGTCTTGCCCTACTCCTACTGAAGAAACGTGCCCAGTAACTTCAATGAGAGGAATGTTAATTCATTGTCAGTAAGGATTTTCAGCTGTTTCATGCTACTGAGTTGAGCATCCAATTTTTGTACCAACGTGACTATTAGTTTGGGGTTTGACTATGGTTTGGGGTTTGGAAAGACATTTTTGTGCACTTGCTTTTTCTGACATCAGTAGGCTGGTTTGACATTTACTGATGTAAATAACAATATTATGTGTCTAGACAAGTCTTTTGCAAACTGCATATCCAGGTTTAGCAAACAATAGCTCCACCATCGTTTCTCTGTTCCTCCACAACAGCAGATTTTCAGGCTAGCAGGTCTCTGACTCAAAACCAAGTATTATTTTTAAAACAAACAAGGGTAACTCTATGTTAAATATGGTGCATCTGATCTTAAGCCCACTGCAGTTATTGTGGGCATTTCCATTAATTCCCCTGGGTTTTGGATTAGGTTGTAGGTTCTGTGAGTTTCAAGAAATGCTCTGTTCAGAAATGAGTGAGTAGAAAAACTCACAAATACTCATAGCTCCCTTTTTCCACTCGTTTGAACACTCCCTCATAGCTCTTCTCTACAAAAATAGGCCATCATCAGGCAGAAATTAAGAATAAGAAGTTTCATTTCAAGAAGTGAATATTTTCAGAAAGCTGTGAACACATTAAGGTAGTGTCATAGCATGGAAACTATCTTGCAATCTGAACCACTGTGGTCACTGATGTTACCTGCTATAATTAACTTAACCAAGTGAGTTGAAATGCTTATTCACTTGGACACTTCACAGAATCTGACTTAAGCATCAAATTAAGTAGACAAAATAACTTTGCATTTTGTTTTCATGATGATGTCCATATTACAAAACTGATACACTGCAGCATGTTTTAAATTCCCTTTTGCATCTGCAAAATCATATCCTGTATTAAAGACTAATCACTTGCCAATTTGATTTGAAGAACACACAAGAAGAAATGAGTACCTGGAAAGAAAATACATAAATGTTGACTTTGAAATAGATTAACCAAATAAACCCTGAAATGATAGAGGCATTCTTTGTCTATAAAAAGTGTTCACACTCTGAGACCATGCATATCACAACTGATGTGAAAAAAAAATATATCACAAAAAACCATCAAGGTAGCATTTATGGTTATAATGTGCCCTCGCATCTTAATTCCAATGCTTGTCTTTCGGTGTATGTCGATGAATCCTGTAATAGTGACAGGGAAACCTTACCAAATGGAGCATTTTTGGGACCACTCACCATTCAGATTTAGTGAAAATTCCTAACACTCTAACGTGCTCAGTGTTAGTTTAAGTAGATTTTTTTTCAGACGTATTCCCAAGGTGGTTAGCTGAAGCACCAGTATTTTTCCATAAGGCAGAGAAAAGATTACTTAAAGTGGTATGAACTAAACACAAAAAATGTCACATTGGCAGAGCAAAAAGGAGCAGCAGAGGAAGGAGCAGTTAACATTTGGCTAACCGAATTGCTCAGCTTAGTGAAGTCTGAATGGCAGAGATCACCTCTAATAGCACCCATGTGTGATGTACCTTAGTATTGCTGAGTAGCTCAGCTAACCTGCTGTTTCAAAGGAAACTGGCAAGGATCTCTCTTAGCAACCAAGGGTGCAGTTTCACATTACACCTAATACAGTGTGACTGCAGGCTGCTAAGAATACGAGCAGTCCCCATCCATTACCCACAGCTGTAACTTCCCACACTCTTCCTTCCTCTCAGTCTAGTGATTGTAGGGCTGTAGGGTGAAATGGTTCAGCTTTCTGTTCTGGGGGAAAACAAACCCTTAGCTCGCTTTCTCTTTTTTCTGCTTTTTCTTTTCTTTTTTTTTTTTTCCTTTCCTGTGGAGGATGGATGTTTGTCAGAGCAGCAAACTGAGCCAACCCCACTTTGCAGCTGCGTGACTACAGGAGCCAGTGTGAACGTAGGGGTGGGAACTCACAGCTGGGCCAGGAGGGCTGTTTGAAGTGGTCCCAGATAACATACCAAATCTGCCAGTCAGGGAGGAATCAAGTTCAGACCTAGCTTGCAGCTATACCACAATCAGTAGCTATCATTAGATGACATCAGATAAAGCTGTATCATACTCAAGATTAAGGTTAATTTTATATTCTTTTCAGCACATTTCCATGTCAGGCTACTACATGCTGCTTCGATTCCAGAGAACATTCTCACATGAGAGGGCTTGTTATCATATTCTTTATCCCAAAAAGGGGACTGAAACACAGTCTTAAGTGTTTTCTTGAATCAGGGTTTAGAAACAAATCCTGCTGTAGCAGGATTACTTACTGTTCCAGAAATATGGTTTGCCTGGCTTCTCAGATTCATCTGTGATCATTGAGTCAGAATGGCTTTGAGAAGTGGATATTTTTTGAATGATTCAAGTTTCCTACTTTTTAAAATGTAAAATAATTGAGATCATTGAAAAGATCTGGATCCTACCAAATAAGGCTAGCTCAGCAGATCTGCTGGATTTACAATCTCATGTGATGCTTCTGTTCCAATACAAAGTTTGAAATATGACCTGAGCATGACAGATTTCTTCTTAATACTATCTAAAATTCCTTAAGGTCACAACATACTTCTAAGAAAGGGTAAAGGATTTGTCTGAATTCAGAACCCTGTAAAGAAGACATGGTAACAGAAACAAGTGTGCAGGCAAAGAGTTGAATAGGATGTCTGGTAGGATAAAGGAAATATTCCCATTTTTGCAACTGGAAGAATACAGGAGAATAGGAATTTACATAGGAAGCCCGCAGAAGAAGCAGGAATTGAATCCAGGCATTCTGGATGCCAGCCCAGAGGTTCATCTTTCCTTCTTATTTGAGGGGAAAAAAAAAAAATCAGGAAAAAATATTGAGTTTTGTTTAATTTTCTGAGATTTTAAAATGGTTCCTATTCCAGACAAGCCAAAAGCTTTTGAATTTTTTAAAGAAAAGGCCAGTAAAACCTAAAGACTGGGTTTTTAATGACTTGTACGAAGTGAGAGAGTTTCACCAAGAAAGCCTGACCTTTGATTTCCTCTTTCTGTTGCTTTTCTGTAACCTTCAGGGCCTTTTATGGTCTATCCCTACTTGACTCACCATCTCTCAGGCACTATTTAGCAGTGTGACTGAGGTGCCATGATCTTATGGCACAGATGGTTGAGCAGTATACCCTTGACAGGTATTGTCCTGATGTAAATGACCTGCAGCAGCAAATCACAACTTTTATATCCCACATCCCATGCTGATCATGCAGTCACTAGACTGTGTGCTGCTCTAGGCTAAATGAATCAGTGTTTCTCCTTTCAATCAGAGATGCCATCGTTGTCAAAACCAGGAGCATAGTCTCCTTTGTCGCAGTGGGGACGGTGACAGTGGTTTCAGAGGAGTGTTTCAGTGTTTCACTGTTTTAAAGTGAAAAACTTAAATGGAAAGATGTCCATCAAGCTATGTTAATAAGCATTTCTTTGCTTTTATTGAAAAGTCACTGTTACTGACCCTGGGTGTAGGGCATGGGGAGACAGTCAGACTGCTGCCTAATTCTCCAGCATAGGTTCGAGCTGTGCAGAGTCCACATCCAGTCTGGGACAGGCAAGAGCAAAAAACTGCACTGTGTCCCTGTTGTGTGTCCTTCACATAGGGAGTTGCCACTTAAGTGCTTATTCACTTCAGAGGAATTATAGCTGTTTAGGGGTGTGAAATAGCTGTGAACAAGAAAGGAATGTGATACAAATTGTTCTATGCAGAACTTAAACTTAGCTTGTCACTGCCTCTGCATGTGCTTCTGCAACTGCCATTTGGGTAGTCCCACAACAAAACGCCTAAATTATGCATTTTTTACATTCCCTGGATAGCTAAACCATGCCACTGACTTCAGCTGAAGTAATTTTGACCTCATGAATGCATTAGAAATGGTTTGTTAGGGGACCACCAAGGGTTGCAGGAGCAGATGGCTGCTCAAACTAGAGTTTTAAGGAGGAGATGGTATGATTTGCAAATATCATTGCTCCCTGTCTTCTATTTAGGGAACCACTATGAAAAACTATACTGTCTCTCCTCCTACTCTCTCACCCCCTGACCAAAACAAATACTGGGAGATATTAGCACAGAACACATTGCCTGTACTATCAGAGATGGTTGCTGCAGAGGGGAAGAAAACATATAGATCAGAAAAGGAAAATGACAAAACCAGCCCTAGTTACCAGAGAGACTTTGAGGAGTTAACACCAGCCAGGTATCAAAAAAGCAGATCTCTCAAAATCCTCCATAGAGATGAGGGTTTGTGTGGTTATATCTGACGGAAGGATTTAGTGGGCAGGGCCATTGGCCTAAAAAAGTAAGAAGGGTGGAAAATCTTGCAGTGAGGAACAAAGCTGCAAAATAAATCAAGATTTGATCAAGAATAAAACCAGAAGGAGTTTGTAGAGAAAAATCATAAAAGAAAAAGTAGTAGTATGAGAGTGAGGAGAGGAAGTTCACAGGAGGTGTAAAGAAGGGAGTTAATTCAGGCAAGATCTTCACTTCTTTGTGCAGAAGGGAGTTAATTCAGGCAAGATCTTCACTTCTTTGTGCAACTGGAAACAAATCCAGCAATCATCGCAGACTGAGCCCAGAAAGCTCTCTGTACTGCTGCCAACACATCCATAATATGAAGATTGCGCTCTTCTAAAGGGAAGGATAAGATTCTGAAGAAGGTTATAGCCTTTTTGCTGGGAGGACATAAACCAGAAATGTTTCAGGGTCCATTGATGGCTGCTTTAAGAGAGAAGGAAGAAGTGAGCAATATTATGGCCTGCTTTAGAACAGCAAATATAAAATATAAAGTTTTCCTTTCAAATACCTTAAACACATCATAAAAAAAGAAAAAGGAAGAGATTAAATCCCCAAAGAAATGAATGTGGTTGGAAAACAGTCTAGAAATAGACTCTGAATCTGATGTAGAGATCAAGAGACAGCACCATGATAGTGTGTAGCAAAATCTTATAGCCAAAATAAAAATGAAATTAAAGGATAGGGATAAGAGGACCAGGATAGGGATAAGAGGACCACAAATAAAAAAACCCAAACAAACCATAAAGCATGTGAGTATTCAAGAGGATTTGATTAAGACTGAAGAGCAATATGAAAGAGATAATAAAAAGTGGAAAGTGGAACATCACAGGAAATAATAGAGGTGGAATTAAACTCCTGGAAATGGTTGTGGGAAAAGGGGTATTCTGAGGCAGAAAGGAAAGCATTGGGAAGGAGAAGGTGCAGCTGTAGCAGAGCAGAAGTGAGCTAGGATGCCAGTCTTTGACAAATATATCACAAAGCCACAGATTCACCCAGGTTCCCAGTCAAGAACCCTCCATTGCTCCCCTAAGGAGGGGCTAACCACCCCTTTCCAGCAGAAGACTAAGGAAATTTAGTTTTAATCTTTTTTCTATAGTAAGGAATATTTGGGTTTCTGGGAAGGTGACCAGGGGAAGGGATTAAACAGTTGGGGAATGCTGATGGGGAAGCAAATTCTGACTAATTATTACTTCCATCAGAAATTTTACGACTCACATATACACTAGGGAAAAAAAAATCACAGTACATTGACAAGACCTAGAAGAAAGCCAGATCTTCAGTGGCTCTTGAAATGAATATTAAAATAAAATCCTTATTGCTGCCTATTCAATGTTTTATAAATATTTGTCACACTTGAGTGAAGAAGAGCTGTACTTTGAAAATAAAAAAGAATAAAATAATAGCAGTTGAATGAGAGAACCAATGAAAATTACTTTTATAAAATTTTAAAGACCTGGTTGGAAGAGGACTTTGCAAAGACTGGAGTGGTACACCTGCCATTGTGCCATTACAAGAAGGAAAAAACCCCAAACATTTGAAAAGCACGGGAACTGAGACATTGGTCTTTGTTGAGTGGGACAGAGGTGTGGCAATTTTATGGGCTCAATATATTGCTAGGTGAAGGAGGCAGATGCTTCTGATCAAAAGTTACCTAAAGGGAAAATTAACAAAAATTCCTGTCTTAAATGTTTCCTCTTTCTTTTTCATTATCTTTGTATAGCTTTTTTGATTTCTTGTAGCATTCAGGGAAGAGGAAGTTACCTACCTGGGGGCAATTTTAATGAAGTCCTAGGTTCAGCTGATGAGAGATCAGGACAGATGAGACTGTCCAGGATATTTAGAAAGGTTATGAATTTATTAAGAGAACTGGATCTGAGTAATATGTGGAGGGTGATGAATCATGATTTTAGAAGTTACATTTACTATTTCATACCATATGATACATATCTTATAATGTCTGGAAGGATAATATATATCCTTCAGTGTCTTGCTGTATCAGCTTACCATTAAATCCATAGCAGTGATCAGATGGTCTGAAGACTCCCTGATAGATCTGATCTGGGAAGCAGTTTGGATTCAACCAGCTGATATTCACAGAGACTGAAGGGAATTCCTTTATGTGACCAGTTAAAAGTACAAGAACTAGGGAACAATTTTTAGAAATATTTGGGAGATAATGGTAAAAGCCATATAAAAAAATTAAATGTGTGCTGGCAACACCAAAAGAAGAGGCAAGAGACATTGTTATCCGTAAAGCTTTCTCTCTTTAGAAATCCATAATCCAAGATGAATAATATTTAATAAAGGCCAGGTTTGGAGAGCTTATTTTTAAAGAAAGGAGTGGGTATGCCTTTAAAAACCTGATATAAGTAAGGAAACAGTCCATGATGGTTTAAAAGCTGAGTTTTACACAAGCTTTAAAAAGAGTTTTCACTCCTATTTTAATAGCCATTTAATGGGATCAAACCAGGAGGAGATGATACTTCCCCTAGAAAGGAAGCAGGGAGAAATGTAGCATGTAAAGGGAAGAGAGAGTACAGCAACTACTTGTTGTATAGATCTGTATCTCTAATAAATAGTGAAATTAAAATTTGTGCCAAGAGATTGGCAGATTGAGAAATGAATATGCTACAAGTGAGTACACAGTACCAAGTATTTATCATCTTATTTCTTAGGAATGTTTTAGATAGATGAATTGTGTACAGCAAAAGGAATGTCTCCAACAGCTGTATTGTATTGCATAAACCCAACATTTCTCTGCACACCCAAAAAATCATTTGATCAAATACAAGGAAATATATGGAAGATATACTAAAAAAATTGTATTGGGAATTAAGTTAAAGTTTTCTACTTTATGTAAGAACTCTGTAACTTCAGAAAAACAAATGGATCTTACCTCAGATTACTGTAGTTTAACAAGAGGAATGATGTAAGACAAGGTGTACCAAGGTATGCATCGTTGCTGTTGTACTTCCCGCACAGGATCAGGTTTTGCCCTCAAAAGCAGTAGATCAGATTGTGGTGAGGCACAAACAGAGGCTGTACACATCCAGGCAGATGAACCTGGGGTGTTAACTTTTGTTAAATTGGAGGTATTCAAATTGATGACAACAATAAATGATCATTAAATATATACTACCACTTAAGTATCATAGTACCTGTGAATCTAATTTTGTGCCCTGTTGTTCGCAGCCTTGCGCAGCTCTGGCTTTGCTGTGGCCATCCACCCGCTGCCCTCCTGAGGGCAGGGATATCGCTGTGCATCACCTCTCTGCTCCAACAGTGGGGAAAGAGACTGGCTGGGACAGGCTGCACTTCCCCTCCTCTCTCCTGACTTGTGGCTCTCCTGATTCTCCTAGGAAAGCGTCATCACAGAGCAAAGCTTTCGTGTGCGTAGCCACTGGATACCAGAAGGGAAAGGCAGAGAGAAAAGGCTGTTCCAGGGAAAGGATTGTTCTGTGCCCCAGCTGGAGGAAAAGAGAGGAGAAAGTTGCTGCACGCTCCTGTAGCTTGAGGAGATTCTCATTCAGCCCCCACTGAGCTCTGACTACCTGTTCCTGAAGGTTACTGAGAGAAGACCCCTTTCCACCACCCCTGGAGCCCCACTGACCTCTAATTCAAAAAGCTTGACAGTGCTATGATATTGTTTACGAGATGAAGTATTGCAAAAGATTCAAATAACCTTGCAGCCCATAACTGAACGTTACCCTGAGGCAAGTCCACTACTGGATGGGACAAAAGACGTCAGGTTGAATTGCTAGGGGAGAAGCAAAGAAGAAGAGGAACAGATACTGAGAAGTAACAGATCACATTCCTGACCTCTGAGGCAAGTAGAAGTTCAGTGTGCAGTTTGTCTAACCTAGCCATTTTCTTTGATTACTTTTTTTTTTTAAATCTTAACGTTTTTTCCTACATGAGATGCTTACATTATAACTATTACTGCTTATTATTCCGCCTTTAAACCTCTGATATGTTCAACTCGATGTAATTCCTGTGCACTCATTTCTATTTGGCCACCATTATGGTTTGCTTGTATTTTAGTCTCCCAACAATTTTTTAAAATGTCAACTTGCATTTCTTTTTTGCACCCTAAAGAGACTTTCCTCCTGCAGTCTATCAGACCCTGCTTGGGAGGGTGTAAATAGCTAGCAAAGGTAAGTGATAGGAAAATGCTGTTAACAGTAATTATCCTGGAGACTGGTAATGCCTTGGGTCTGTTCCAGACTTGCAGACAGGCAGCTGAAGTCCTGGCAAGTCATAGCCTTTAGAAAAAGCTGGTATACTGTCGAGCAAAACCTCTGTGTGAGCACTGCAGTGTGGGACAGGTTCTTGGAATAGTTTCCTGCGGAAAATTTGATTGCTAGTGCGCACTGCCTTCCGTCCAAAGTATCCATGGCAATATAAAGTATGTTGTAGGTTTAGTATGGAGAGAGAAGTTAAAGCTGGAGTGAAGACAGTTTAAACAGGAAACTCGCATTTCAAAATGCTGTCTGTGTAAAACAACTCCTTTTCCACTGTTTTCTGTCACAGGGGCTGCTGCTGTTTAGCTTGCCTTCTTATTATTTGCTTTTATAATAGCCTATATATTTACAAAGGATCAGTCTACATACAAGCCTCATTTAATGTTCATTTGCTACCATTTGCACCACATTACAAACTCATTTACAAAGTGAATGTGAAAACAAACGTGAACCCTATGGAAAGGCTCGCTGAGCCTGTGTGGGATTGCAGCCGAATGTAACAGCTCATAAATGGTGTCGACTGGAGACTGCCCTTAAGTACTACAGCACAGGAGCATGTCATTTCCTTAACCAGATTGCAGCATCTGTATTTCCCTTGCCCTTTTCCTGATGTGTTAAGCCAGAGAATTCTTTCTAGAGCAGTCATCCTAAAAGCCAAACAGCTCCTCTGGAACAGTTCACAATGCTGTCATCTTTAAAATATGCCATTGTGCTGTAAAGCGCTCTTAAGAGCTGCAGCATTCCGGCTTGCATACTACACTGGATACAGAGCAGAATCAAAGCTGGTGTCTCCCAAATGGTCACACTGGCAGGTGAGCTGTAGTAGCAAATGCAGAAATTGAGAAAATAAGAGGTTCTTATGTTCTCAACTAGCACGCTGGAACCTGCCATGTCCCAGTCTGTCTGCATCCCCAGATACACTCATTAGCTGTGTCAGCCCCTCGAGCTCCATGTCACCACAGTCAGGTGTGCACCTCTTGGGGACTGAAGATAACACTAACACTTTTGCACATGTGAGTGAATATGAAATGGGGCAAGGTGCCTGTGTTCAGAGATCCAGACACGCTGCCAAGAGTTAAGACCTTCCCTCGAGGTTGTTCACTTAGATACAGGAGCATTGCAACAGAAGCATCAGTCACCTTGCAAGCCAGCAGCCTCAGAACACAGGCATCAAAAATAGCCTTCCATGTAAACAGCATTAGTCCCTTTTAGGGTAATCATTCCTTTTTTGTTTAAATCTTGAACTTGGCTCATGAATTGTGAGTTCTGGGAGGCACCCATGTGGCTGAGCAGCACTGACTCACCTCGAGCATCAAAAATTAGGAACAAAGTGAAGGATTCAGGAAAAGCTGATCCAACAGTTAAGAGTAGGGCACCTGCCTACTGTTACATGTGTCTTGCTCACTAGAAACAGTCATCTGGAAGAGAAAAAACAAAACCAAGAGAACAACTAGCCCAACTAAATGAAATTAAACATTCATTCTCTGGTAGACAGCTTAACCACTCTGCTTGTGTGAATCTCCAAGTATGCTTTCTCTACTGCTTGTACAATAGATGTGAAACATACCCAAAGTGCTTCAAGTGTACAGAGGACCTCTTACTAACTCCATTGGTTTGACACTTGGAGTGCTGGGTGAAAAACAGATTTACACAGTCAAATTAGGGATAATAAACATAACACTGTCTTTACTCTTAACAAATGAGAGCAACAGTAGCCATCATACCTGAGATCAAAAAATGGGATTTGACCCCTAGTTTAGTGGCTGATTCTTGCAGTTATCAGGAATCCTCCCATTGACCAACCTGCTAAGTTTTCATCTGATGCCTTTCTCATATTTGTAGACAAAAGGCAAAGTCAGTTTTATGGTTTTATGGCTGAATATATGTTCTCTGTTTTGCAGCCTTTTGTGTTGGGCTCTTTATTTTCCAGTCAGAAATTTCAATAGGCCTAGTCCTGACAGAGAATGCAGGCAAGACTCCCACTGTCTTCAGTGCTAAAATATTATTTAGTGCTTATAAAAACTGAAGAAAAGCAAAGTTATTTCCAGTTATAAAAAGAATAATGCAGGGAATCTTCCTTTATTTTCCATTTCTGCTCATAGGTTACCATGAAAAGTAAACTCTAATTGACTGCTACACATAGAAAGGCTAAAAAAAGAGTTCTGCCAGAAGATAGTATTATACATAAATTTCCACTGAGTATTTGCATAAGGTCTTTCATATAATGGTCTCTCATATGGTGGGGAAAAACCATAAATCTTTCCTTTTCAGTCTACTGGCTGAATTGTTTTCTCTTTTGTTCTTGTTGCTCTGAAATTTTTTTAAAAGGTAATGTTTTCTCATCTAAAAGACAGTGATGGTAAATCTTGTCGGGATTTTGCTGTGGTTTTTTGGTTTTGTTTTTTCTTTTTAATTTTTCTGTAGTTTTTGACATTTCATAGAAGTTGTATCTCCACCTTTTCCAGCAATTGGGATGAAAAATATGGCAACTTATGGGCTGCCTTATGGGAATTACTGTGCTGTTGAATTCAGTTGAAAGAAAATAGCAATGATTTCCTACATTGCTTCCCAGTTCTCTCTAAAATGAAGATGTAATGAGGTAGGTGAAAATATTTGCGGGTGAGGGAACATGCAAGGGCTGGCTGAACTTCTTTGCACTTCACTCTGGTGGTGTTTTGAGGTTAATGTTAAGGGTTAGGCCAGTTCTTGTACTATACAAATAAGTTTGCCTGTCCTTAATAGAGCTCTTGAAGCAGATTATTTAGTGTGATATGATGACTGTCTAAAATTATTTCAGGCTATCAGAGATGTAATTCTTTGTGAAAGCAGACAAAAGGATATGTGCTTGATTTTTGGAAGTGTGATTTTTTTTCCAGAACAATTTCATTTGAAAGTAGGACACTACTTTTTCAAAAGATGAATTAGTTTATAATGGGAAAGATAATATCCCATGAGCCAAACTGATGTCAAGTGTTGCATTACAGACTCAAGAGTCACAACTCTGAGACAAAACAGATAATCCTGGGATATGAGAAAACAGAGCTAGAACAGATGTATGGCACCCTATGGGAGTGCTCACAGCTATTTGTGAGCCAAAGAAGTACATGTATTTAAACCCTTTCTTGCTTTTTTTTCTGTATTTTGTTTGATACTCTTGCTAAATCAACTCAATTTCAAAACGACCCTTGCCTCCTGCTCGATTAAACAAAGACAAAAGGTCTGATATAAGTTTTTCGAAGACAAAGTTGTAGCCACAGCGAACAGATGTGGGAGATTGGTTTTAGAAATTGTAGTTTAGAAGATGTAAACATCTCCAAAGTTGAATAGCAAACAGGAAAAGAATAGTTATTGAAGGGAAATTAGAACAGTGGTAGCATTATCATGTTTTACCATTGAGGTCAGTGGGAGCTTTTAATGATCTTCTTTTAGACCGTAGACAATGTTCTGAATTTTAACTGGCACCTTTTTTGCACAGTATCATTGCAGGTTAAAATATTCTTTGGTAAATCAAAAGGTTTTGCAGTTTTTATTATAAGTTCTAGTGTTCTTTATTCATTTCATCATATTAAACTTAGCAAATACAAGACCTGATCCAGCAAATATTTGATCTTACAAGCAGCTTGACATAAGTAAGTGTGTCCAGTTCTCCCATACATTAAGTGGTGCTGATACTCAAACTATTTTAAAAGGTGAATCTGGAAAATGTCTTCAGACTAAATACATTTTGGGTGGGAAAATGCAGAAGGGAGAAGTTGTACTTTCAACTCATAGGGAAAAAAAAAAGAAAAGACATTCATAGCTGTATTAACAATATTTGAGACAACTACCACATGTTTAGTATCTTGAGAAATATGAGCACAGTCTTCCTGCTTTTTCTGCCAGAGGGAGTGACATAACAGGAACCATCTACATAGCTTTCCATTTTAAACCTTATTTCCATTCTCTTTGTTTGTAGTTAAGGTCACACACTCTGGCAGTCACAAAAATAGTAAAATTACATTAATCTGTAGATCAAAACACTTCTGTCTCAGGATGAATTGTATTTAGCTCTCTTTACCATTTTAACCTCCCTAATATTGGCACAGGACACTAATTTCCTCTTCCCAGTCCCCTCTACCTCTCCTTCAAATCACATAATGAGGCTGTGAGTGCCATCAAACAAGGACAAGGAGGGAGCACCATCCAAAGGTCCCATCATCAGTAGCAGGCACCTTAATGGAATAACATGCTGTTGGACTGAATGCGTACAGCCTAAGAATGGCTGTCTGCTCTCTGGAACACTTGTGCTTAGAAAAAGGAAAAGCCTTTAACCAGCCTTGGGGGTAAAAAGAGAGAAGAAAGGGGAGGATATTAAGATAGAGCTAGCAAAAGAAAGAAGTTGCTTGCAGAGCTGAATAGATACAGAGACAAATAAGTCACCAAATGTGGATGAAAGGGACTTCAGTGTATGAGAGAAAGAAAAGGGGGGAAAAAAGCACTGGCACCAAAAGAAAATAAAAGATAGTGATAATGGACAAAAAAACTATGTATGGTTTTTCAGCAAAGTACACTAGGAGTGAAAGTCAAAGCCATACAGGGTCTATATATAAACTTTTCAAAATCATGGAAAAGAAATATTAAAGTCTTGCTTTACATAGTGGTAGTGAAAAGCCCTGGAGTTTTTTGATTTACATTTTAATACCTCACTGGATCAAGCTGGCAAACTTCATACTATGAGCAACATCATATCACATGATTGAATAGCAGGAGGAAAGGTGAAAGACAGCTATTAACATGGGGATGTTAGGAGGATTGTATTGTGAAGAAAGTCGGAGATGTGTTTGTGCATATGCACGTGCAGGGTTGTTCCATAACATCCATCCAGGCTTCTGAACTGAGGATTAGAGTGTGTGCTTGTCACTGCTGTCATAGTGACTATTAAATTAACTAATCATTTTTGGCCAAACTTTGCCCTCTCATGGCACTGTTTACCTATGTAATAATGCAATTAATGTTGTCTAAATCCTTGACTGAGATGTTCAGAGAAAGACTACCTCTGTAAGGCTTGGACTGAGCCTCATGCAGTGGTTTCCCAAGCCCCTGGACATCTGTGGGCTGCTGGAGCAATAAAAATAATAATATGAAAGGAAACCTGCACTAATATCTAAGCCACCAAAACTCCTCCTGAATCTTACTAATATGAAGATCTATCATCTGCCTTTGTCTTTGATTTCTTACAAGTAAAGTGGTGGCAGAATGAAATCAAACCACAGCACGACTTGAAATGTCATCTCTGTGTAGATAATACATTTTCGAATACATCGTAAAGAAGAATTAAAGGAAGAGCATCAATATCTACATGTATTTTGAGGATACAAAAGGAAATAAATTCCACAGGGTTGCAGAGCAGATGATTGTATAACCAGGAGCAACTGACTCACACTAAAAAAAGAAAATTTAGGTTGTGTGTTAGGAAAGCTTTTTGTCAGTGATGATTTTGAAGCTTTAAAATAGTCTCTGGTGAGAATAAATGCTGTCCTGGGATGTTCGATTTCCCAAAATGAGGAAGGGGTGAGCTCTTCACTTGGCTTCTGTCCAATTTACTCTTTGAAAAGGCCCTTCCCTCCAGGTGAGGGAGAAGGCCTGGGAGGGCAAAAGCAAGGGCAGTGGCCAGGTAGGGATAGGATGGGAAAAAGAGATACTGTCCCTGAGGCACGGGATCACAGGGACTCCTGGCAGGGTTGTAGTTTGTGTTGATGAAAAAATTTCCTCTGCAAAAAACCTTTCCACTGAAAAAATATGTCTTCATCAAACTCACAATAATTTCTGATATGACACTTTCTCAGTCTGCTTGTCAGTGCCAAAGTGTTCTCATTGTTGATACTATTGCCTGACTCGTCCCAAAGTACTTAACATGATTTAAAGCTATTTAGACATTATAGTTGCTGGCTTCTATATAGTTCTTTTGCTTAAACCTACCCTCACTGAGAGGGAGAGACTCCCATTGTGATTGAAGGACCTGCACATCTGACCTCCATACTGTGCAAAGTCATGGATTTATGCTAGAGGACATAGAAATAAAAAATTGAGCTTTTGTAAAGGGTATGACATCTCAGAAATCTGTTAAAACACTCTGAAAGAGTCAGTAAGGTCGTATTTTAAGATTCTCTGGTTATCAGCAAAGTATATTGCATTTTCAAAAGTCATTCAACAGCGACTCACAAAAGACTCCTATGGAAATCAAGCTCCCTCTGGATTGAAGGGAAAACCTTCAAGTGTATTAGGAGCTGGCTGCTAGGAAATCAGGGCAGATGTTTGGAACAGGCTGATATTTCCAATGAAGTTTCTCGGGCATCTGTGTTGGGACCACTCAGGTTCTGGAATGATCTGGGAAAGGAGGTAAACAGTGAGAAAGGGCACTTGCAGAGGAACCTCGCAATATCGTGTTACCAGTTTATAGCAGCTGGGGGCAAATATCAGCAGAAATATCATTCTTTCTTTGCTGTATTTATTTTATTCTTTCTGAAGTATCTGCTACTGTCACAGCTATTGAACTAAATGGCCTTTCGACCCACCAGTCATATTCATCTGAGTCAGGCAATTTGGAAATGTGTGGCCTTTGCTCTTTGTAGTGTGTGGTCAGTGTTTTTGATTCACTATGATCTTGAGGTACAAACTCTTTCTTTCACTTAGAAGTTCTTCATGAAGATTTCCCTGTGCTGCCTTACTGTCCTTAACCTTGATCCCATTACCAGTTTCTTATACTCTTCATTTCTGGAGCAGTATTTTCCTTCTTCCAGCTGTTTTTATCCATTCCAAAATGCAGAATAAATATTTAAATGGAAAAGGGAAAAAAACCCAATCTTCTACAACAAGGGAAAGGAAATTTTTACTTGCTGAGAGTTGATAATAAGTTGCTCTCAACATAAGTGATTTTCTTTAGACTGGAACAGACAACAGAGATTCTCCCTTTGCTACCCTTGATATCACCAAAGCTAAGCAGGTTGACGAGTGGGATAACTTCTATTTGTACCTTGTATCCTTTCAAGCACATTTGACAAACCTCCCACTAACACAGACTTGAGTGTTACACAGGAATAATGCGCATGTGCGTGTGTGTGTGTGTACATATAAATGTACAAAATGGTGGTGGGGCATGTAAAATGGTATCATGGTTCATATCTGCTGTACTGGTTGCCTGTAAGCCACCTTTACTCCAGGTGAATGTTAGGTAGGAGTTTGTTCACTGTCCCAAGGTTGCCTTCTGCTTCCTTGGGACACAGACATTTCCCCAAGTTCTCTGGTCCCTCAGGAGTTATCTGAATCTAGACTCTGAGCCAGGCTCTTCTCTAACGCCAGAAGCAGTGAATTGTTAATAGAGTTGCTTGTCCACTAGTGATGTTGATTCACCAGTGGTGACAAACTAACTTGAAAGAACAGAAGCTGTTGCCACCTCCCTTTGTCTGTACCAGAACCCTTCTTCAAAGGGTCCTGTTGAGGCAGATACAGCAGAAACAGGTAGAGAGAACGGGTAGCAAAAGAACCTCTGAGGGTAACAGTCTTGTCCGTTGCAGCAAAGCAGCTCTGACTTCAATTTACCCTGACCTTCACCTATAAACCATTATAAATATGAAGATGCAGGAGATGTTACGCAGCCTTTGAAGCTCTCCTTGCATTTGAAGAAGCAGCCTCCAGCAAAGAGCAAGCAGGCAGCTGGGAGCTGTAACTGCTTCACCCATCCTCATTTAATCTGCTATCTCATGTGAGCTGACATCTTGAGCTCACTGAAATCACCCCACATATAATGTGTTCCTAAGCTCTCCAAAGAACTGCCGTCTCCTTGCTGTTGTCACATTTTCTGTTTCTTGCTGTCTTTATGAATGGGAAAGAATGAAATAAAACTATCCCCGCCTACAGGCTAGAAGCCCACTGACTTTCAATCATTTTAATAGTCAATTACAGTCAAGAATATTTGTTTTGCCTCTCCTCCATGGCCTCACACATAGATCTGCCCTGTCAGAAATCCTTCATTGTGGACTTAAAGATATTGCACACACGACTCCCAGCTTAGCCATTAATGTCACATAATAAGTCATCTATAGCCTTTTCTTAATTGAATATTCAGATAACAGAGAAAAAGTGAGCACTGTTGGTATGTCTTCAGGTCTGTTTCAGGGCTTGTGAGATAAATTACATGTAGAAAGGCTTGTGACTTGAATACAAGCCAGTTGTCATATGAATAACGATATCAGACTGCAGCCTTTGTAAACAAAGCCCTATCAGTGGATTCTGCTTTGATTTTGTTGTAATCAGTTTTAAACAAATCTCCTGTAACTGTTTAGCATCTGGTGGCAGAACTGGAAGATATTGATGTTAATAATGAAACAAACCACTCAGATTCTGATAAATGATACTGAATCTCACTCCACTGGAACCACTTAAGGAACAAGGTGCTATTTAAACACAGTAAGAGTTTAAGCGTCTGGTCCAAAGTATTTAAAATTTATATTTACAGTTGCTAGTCCCTAGAAAATCTCAAAAAAGATTTACATAGTAAAAGCCAAGTTTATGCACAGATTAATTGTATTCTGGCAGATGTGAAGAGAAAAAATATCCATCTATAAAACCCAATTTATTTATTTTTTTCAGATCAAATGACACATGCTACATTAAAACAACCCTTGAAATCCCCTCTGAAAGAAACTTGTTAATAAAGTTGATAAGCACTTACTGATTGTTGCTTTGATAACTGGTGCTGGGATTTGTTTGCACTTTATTGGGGTAGTGTCTTTTTTAATAATGTGAAGAACTAATTAAATCCCCCTACTTCAAGACATACCTCTGTTCCTCAGAGTTCTTCTTCCTCTGGAATAGTTGTCTGCTTCAACAATTACCAATGAGTACCAATTACCAGCAGAAAAAAATAACAGAACCAACTACATTCTGATGAGTAAAAGGGTCATTCCTACTCTCTATTCATCTTGATAATTTCCAGTGCTATGCAAATAGCAGCAGACATTATCATGATTCATGTGGAAGAAGTTATCAGCTGAACACTGACTCCAGAGAAATTCTTCCTAAATATAAGTGCCATAATTGGAGGTAATGAACAGCAGAAATATGAAGACATTTAGTTTCTGGTTCTATAGTGTGCACTCCCTCTACAGTATTGCAAATGCATATGTGCATCGATACAAATACCTGATGGGATCAGACAAGTCTAGCAGTGTAAATATAAGCCTTTATTCATTATCTTATTTCCTCATGGCACTGCTGGCCTCAATCCAGCTGAGGTTAAAGATGTGTGTAATTTTCAGCACATCTGTAGTTCCTTTACAGTCCTTTGAGGGTAAATTACAATTTGCCATTATTTTTCCACATCTACTGTAAA
Organism: Antrostomus carolinensis; assembly: GCF_000700745.2. Taxonomy (NCBI): domain Eukaryota; kingdom Metazoa; phylum Chordata; class Aves; order Caprimulgiformes; family Caprimulgidae; genus Antrostomus; species Antrostomus carolinensis. The sequence goes on from NW_010305998.1 coordinate 64,741, forward strand.
CAGTATTGCAGTAATGTGAAAACAAAATGATTCACACAAAGTGATTGTGTGTTTCATGTTTTAGCTTACCATACTACCAAATATCAGTACAGAGGCCTCTTGCTCCCGTTTTCCACCTCTGCAATTGATGCCTGTGTGATTCTAAATGAGCATTGATGGGGGGACACAGTTTGAAGTAGTTAGCACACTATTAATTGAAATGACAGCTTTATTTTGCAGCAACATCCCTGTACATATAGGACTCCTGTGGCTCCTTGAAGAGGTAGATATGCTCAGTATCTGTGGACCTGAAAATCTACTAAAAATGTGGACTGAGACAACAAGGCCACCCAGCAGAATACCCTGTCTGTCGGTCAGAGGTCAGGGTGCATGATCTCAGTGCTACTGACAAATAAGACTGAGATGTTGACCAACTGATCAGTAATTTTCATCTGTAAACCATAATGATTTCTTATTGCTAATACATATGCTAGGTCTCTTTGAAAGCATTTGTTTGCCCTGGCTTCTTTTGGTTATTTAACATGCTCAGCCATAGAGTGGTCATGTAAATAATATTACTAGGAATACTAGTAAATGTGAATCTGGTCATATGAAACCTCCTCATTTTCAGAGACAGAATCTGGTCCACTTAGACCTCATCTAGTTTGGAAATTTATGTTGTATGTTGTGAATCATAGCCTGCACCTGCAGTTCAGATTCTCCTTATGCTGTAACAGAGTCTGGTTGCATCATTCTAGCTTCAAGCAATCTGGAAGTATTTTAGGAAGATCCCAGCATAAAACATGGCTGTCAAATGGCAGGATTTTCAACAGGTTGCTGCCAGCAGGATCTGTGTTTTCTGCTGTCAATATGCCACAGTGTAACCATATGACATGTCAGAATATTAGGTGAGTTGAACAAAGGCTAAATAGAGAGTTTCAAATACAGCAGAAGGTCAGACAAGGTTTTGATATTCATGACCCTTTTGACTCCAGTGTCTTCAGAACAGAAGTGTGGTAGGACATTGTTAGTCAGCACAGGTAATGCAAAATACTGGGTGTGATTTCATGGAGCTGCATGTTGGCTAATGTAGCATGAGGTGAGGAGGTCAAAATTGGAAGACGGCACTCCTTCCTGAATAGTGAAGTGACAGCAAGTGTTTGAAGATTGTGCAAGTCCAACAGCTTTGTCAATAGGTTGTTGCAGGTCTTGACATTGACAGCCAGTGTTATCAGATGGATAGGGTAAGTCAGAGATCTATCAAGAGAAACTATGAGATAGATCATTAATTGAGAAACTAAACTTGAATTCCAGGATAAATTACAATAGCGAAGCCTTCAACTGCTAATGCCAGTTATGACAGTATTACTGCTGAATCAGGTTTCAGATTATTTTCAAGGTCAGAAAAGTCCTAAGAATTAATGCCCAAACAGATGTCATCAAGTCAGATTATTTCTCAAGCTCAAGTTTCAGGCAGATCATTGATGTACATGTTTAAAAGAGTTGGCACTATTACAGAGCCTAGAGGTAGTCCTTTGAGTTGAGGTTTCCTGAGTGTCATAAATGAAGATTTCTGAGCAGTGGTTGGAAAAACAAGCCCCAGATTCAAGTGAACTATTTTAGGCAGTTTCACTAGAGAATCAGTGAGCTGTGCCATTTTTGCAGGTGGAAGTCAGATGAAGGACAGTATTGCATTTTACCTTTTTTATTAGTTTTCAGTGTGAGCTGTCAGTAGAAAAACTTGATCGTACATACTGCAATCATAGTGAAAATCATCTAGCTCTGCAATGAGAAAGATGGATATTGTTAACGAGATCCATTGAAGGATGAGATAACCTCATGCTTTGTAACAAACAACAAGCAATGTTACAGCACAGTAATTACCTGTGTGGCAGAGATGTGTCGCTTTTTGTCGCTTTTTACAGGCTGGTCATCCTGTGTTTAGCAGTCAGGGTCTGAATGCAAGAACCAAGATACTTCAGGAATTGCCTTGCAGAGGTAGCAGTTTTTGAGTCCTTGCGTGTTTTTTCTAATCTACTCATCAAGATACATCCTTGGGTATTAATGTATGCAATATTAACATATGGACTAATTAAATGGGATCTTGGGCTTTGACTTAGAAGGTGCACAGGTAATCCCAGCTTTATCTGTGGCCTCTTGGTGACCACCCACTCAGAGGTTAATGCCCTCTATAAGGCTTGTAGAGTATTTCTGGTCTGGTTACCAGTGTTCCACAAGTAGAATCTCAACATTTCATTTTTGTTAAAATGTATGTCAGGAGTATGAATAAGAAGAGAGTTGAAAGTAAACAAAATACCAAGGCCAGCATTTGTTTTAATTATGTTTACTTTTCCCCATACGGAAAGAGGCAGCACTCACCATCTATTTAAGTCACTGACTAACTGCATAATTAATATGACTAGGTTAACCTTGACTGTGAATTTTCTTTGGAAACTGGATGCCAATGTGTTTGAAGTTCCTTTGCTCCCATCTGAATGGCCCTGTAGAGGGAGTGCTTCCAACTTATTTAGTGAGATGATCAGCCCTTTCAATTTATTCTAATTTATTTTGTAAACAGATAATACAGTACATAGTGGACTAATCTGAGATTGGACCAAGTAAGAGGATATCATTTGTGTGTAAAACCGTTTTTGTCTTCTAAACTCACATCTTGAATCCACTTATTCCTTAAGAATACAGTTCTGTCAGACTAAGGTGAAATGAGATACTCCTGACTGGTTCCTTGAAGAGGCTAAAAAAGGTAAGAGGGGAAAGAAATATTTATCAGGGTATTAGACTTGGAACTATTTCACACACGTCCATATATGACCATATATATCTCAGTGATTTTCAGACCATGGTCAGGTACTTCTGAGAGGTCCAAGAAAGGCAAGTAAAAATCACAAGGCTGTTGTCAGTCAGTTTGAATTCACTCTTCAGGGATCTGCACTTCTATGGGAAAATGTTGATGAGGCCAAAACTGGACAAAACTTGCCAACTACTTCTCTATGTACTATTCAGTGTGTGGCTAGGTCAGTCAATCTAAACCTTCTTCTGTTTAGAGACAAATGGCTGCAGAGAGACTCTACAATGTAGATGGGAGTTGGTTGGCTGGATGGTTGCCTGAACTTGTTAGAAAATAAATCTAACCTGATTAGCCTAATCACTCATGAGCTCATCAAACCTTATCACTCATGAGCTCATCAAACCTCTTATCAAATATAGCCTGAAATAGTTTTATATGAGGAAGACAAGTGAATATCTGCTGTGGTTCTGCACAGCTTTTTCCACTTTAAGAACGGATTTAAAGACTTTTCTTCCAGTTGTTTGTGATCTTTCTCTACCTTCTCTAAATAACTACTTACTAGCTCAAGGCTAAGAGTTTTCTTGAAGATTTGGTGGACTTCTTCAGGTACATCAACAGAGTTAAGGGCTTTGGCTCTGCTCTTTTCCTTCAAGGACTTGTTTTTCTCCTTTGGTGGAGAGGGATGGATACTCCAAAGCTATAGCTCTGCTGTGGGAGTCTGCAGTTGTTACAAAGCCTCCCATTTCCTCTATGCTATGGGGTGAATCATTTTTGTAAAGTGCTAGTCAGAATTTCAGCAACTGGTCAATGATCACTTTTTGGTTAGTAATTACTCACCTTTGATCTAATGCAAACAACGTTGTTTTCAGACCTATTAGGTTCTCACTTTTACTCTGTAGGGACTAAGTTTGTCTTGCTCAAAACCCCACATGATTGAGTTAAAAAAAAAGGTGCGGGGCAACTTCAGGTTGAACTGAGAGAAGCCTATTTACTTCATCATAGTGATAAACTGCTTGTGTAAGATTTTATTGGGCATGTCTGTCTCAGACATCCGCTATCAAGCATTTCCCTAAATCTCTGACCTGATTCCACTGGTCTTCCTCCTTCTTATTGAGGACAGAACAGTGCCTGATCCTTGTAAATAATTTTTTGCATGTCCCATACATTGACATTTGTTTTAAGGAAATGTATTGGGTTTGCGTGGCAAGGTTTT
>NW_010305999.1:0-1313 GCF_000700745.2 Antrostomus carolinensis
ACATGGGGACAGACCCACAGACAGGGACAGATGCATGGACACAGGGACAGATCCACGCACAAGGGGATGGACCCACAGACACAGGGATGGACCCACAGACAGATCCATGCACAAGGGGACAGACCCACACACACGGGGACACACAGGCGGAAACAGGGACAGACCCACAGACACGGGGACAGACCCACAGACACGGACAGATCCACGCACAAGGGGACGGACCCATAGACACGGGGACACACAGGTGGAAACAGGGACAGACCCACAGACAGGGGGACAGACCCACGGACACAGGGATGGGCCCACGCACAAGGGAATGGACCCACAGACACAGGTGGAAACAGGGACAGACCAACAGACAGGGGGACAGACCCACGGACACGGGGACACACAGGTGGAAACAGGGACAGACCCACAGACACGGGGACAGACCCACGGACACGGGGACAGACCCACGGACACGGGGAACACGCCCAGCGCGGTGTCGCGTCCTCCCGGGTGACACAGCTTGGCCGCGGTGCAGGTGTCGCTGCCGGCGGTGCCGTGAGTCACCTCACCGGGCTGTCCACGCCACACCGGGTGGGCAGAGACAAGCGCCAGGACTTCCCCGTGTCCCTGGACACCCCAAAACCAAGCAACACCCTGACCCAGCCAGCACTCCACGCTGGAAACCCTCTCACAGTCTGGCTATGGGGTGGGAGAAAAGGTTCTCCCTGACTCACCTGGGGACCTTGAACACTCCGGCATCCCGGGCTGGGTTTGGTACCACCCAGGGCAACCCAGTCCCCGTGCTGGAACCATCAACATTGAGCCCCTCACTCCGGTGCTGTGTGCTGGGGCGCAGGCTCGAGGTGTCACCTTAGAAAACAGCCTCACCTGGAGCTTTCAGAGCCTCCACAGTTTTACCTGAGACATCCCCGAGGTGTTTTCCAGGAAGGACCCCTGGGCAGGAGCTGAGGGATGGTGGGCAGGAAAGACACACGCTCCCTCATCAACAGATGGGATGGAGGGAGAGGTCTGCAGGCACACAGGGCTGCATTTTGGGGTGGGGTCTGGGGAGGGAGAGCACGTGCTGGGTGTAAATATCTGATCTTGGCCTCAGGGGCTGCCACTGCACCCCAAACTGTCCGTGTCCTGCTCGGCTCCTAATGGAACCTGACAGCTCACCGTGCCCCTCCAGGGAACTGCTGAGCCCCATTTCCTCCAGGGAACTGCTGAGCCCCTTTTTCCTCCAGGGAACTGCTGAGCCCCTTTTTCCTTCGGGGAATTGCTGACCCCCTTTTCCTCCGGGGAGCTGCTGAGCCCCTTTTCCT
>NW_010305999.1:1377-18387 GCF_000700745.2 Antrostomus carolinensis
TGACCCCCCTTGTCCTCCGGGGAACCGCTGACCCCCTTTTCCTCCGGTTTTGCCTCGTAGGCACCCTGACAAAAACAAGGACCCAGGAGCAGAAGACAAATTCATCCAGATCAGCAAAGCCTACGAGGTAAGGCGCTCTCCTTGCTAAACTCCTGCCCTCCTTAAAAGTTAAGTCACCTTATTTTTCCATATGTGCCTTTATGCTTTTTCTTCTCCGTGTACCTCTATGTGGAAAAGGTGCTGAACCCCGTGGAGATGGACGCTGCTGACCAGAAGTTTCCTCTCCTTTTTCAACACAGAGCCACTGGCTGTCACCGGCCTGGCCTCTGTTGCAAACATTTTGCTACAAGTCTGTCCTGTTGTCACTAAAAAGCCTCAAACGAGGGAGACGCGGGTATTCGCCGAGCCCCGCGCAGCTGAGTGGCCGTCTTCTCCGTGTCACACGTACATACAAGCATTTTGGGGGGTGACTTAAGCAACATAAATCACCCTGGGGCTTTACTTGCTTCAAATAACTCTTTGCTTAAGTAGTTATTTGCACATCGCTCCTGCACGGCTCTCGAAATCGGCTGCCCCAGTTTGCGGCGGCTGACCCGATACTTCCACAGCCGAAATAAAGCAAATCCTCATCTCTCAGCTGAGGATAAGAAAAATAAATAAAAATAAAAATGCCATTTCTCTGTGGGGCTTCTGGCCGTTTGGTAAAACTTGAGGTGCTTTCTGATGTGCTGAGAAAACCTTTGACGTTCAAGGAGACGCCAGCAAAAGCCCCTGCAGACAAGAGCCTTAATGCTCCGGCGGCGTGACGCACGGGCTGGAGGAGCGATCGGTGTCAGAAATGGGGACAGTGGATTGACAAGCTCCTTTTCTTTGGGGTTTTGGGGTTTTTTTTAAACCCTTATTTACCACAGCCAGCCTGGAAGCGATGTGATAATTCCCTTTCCACAATATTTATCCCTCAGCAAAGGCTGTGCGTTCCCTTGCAGTCCGTCCTTACGTGGCTGCAGTTATTTACGCTGAGGGATTATTGTCGGGACAGTTCCCTCCTCACGATTTCAAGCAACTGTTTTATCATTTACTTCCCAGATTCTCTCCAATGAGGAAAAAAGGGCAAATTTTGATCGTTATGGAGATGCTGGGGAAAGCCAGGGCTACTCTCAGCACCAGCATCGCCAGTTCCACCACTTCCACGAAGGCTTCTACTTTGACGAGTCCTTCTTCCATTTCCCTTTCAATTCGGAGAGGCGCGACACCTCCGACGAAAAGTATTTGCTCCATTTTTCCCACTACGTCAACGAAATCGTGCCAGACAGCTTCAAGAAACCTTACCTCATTAAAATAACCTCTGACTGGTGTTTCAGCTGCATCCACATCGAGCCCGTGTGGAAGGAAGTCGCTCAGGAATTGGAGGCGCTGGGTAAGGACGAAGCCGTTGAGCTTGGGCGCGCGTCTCTCGCCCGGCGAGGCTGCGGCCGTTGCCTTCGGCTTGGGAAGACTGAGTTTAATCCGTACATTTCCTCAGGAATTTATCCTGACGCTTTCTTGTGTGTTACTAACGTTGATGAGGCTGTTATGTTAGAAAGGAGGAAGAAAAAAATAGTCCTGCAGATCACAAGGGCCCGGTGCCTTTTCTGCTGTCCCTCCGGCTGGTGGCTCAGTCCAACGCCGACGATAATAAACGCCGGCGTGGCCGAGGGCTGATGGCACCACCACGAGTTTAGGCCACCAGCATAAACGCTGTGTCGCTCTTTATCCTGCACTCGAGTGGCTTTGATAAGGAAAGATCCCTGCAGGGTATGTCCTCGACTTGAGGGCTGCTGCCAGACGGTGAAGTTTTAAGACTTACCGAGCGCATTTGGAGGCTGAGGAGTTATTTTGTACGTGCCACTCCACCCCCAGCTTCCTTGTGTTCCCCGCAGATGTTGTCTGGATATTCGTCTCTCCTTAGCTGTTTTGGTGGCTAATCTGTTTAATTCAACCCCACTTTTCTGCTACCAGAAAAATCACAAACTCAGCAGACAGCAGGAGACAAAGGCAGCGTGGTTCCCACTTGCCAGAATTTTTCTCCTTGAGGTTTGAATATAGCACATGAAATACCAGTGGACAGAAGACGAGAGGACAGGGTCTTCTCTCTCTCCCCCTAGATAAAGCTGTGAGTTTGCCATACAGTCTTCAAGGACTGTCAGAGGAGGAGAGGGAAGAGTTAGGAGGGACAGGCCCATGAATAACTCCCGAGCAGGGTGCTGGCCAAGGGAACTGCTCCTCAACCTCCATTTTCTACAAGGCGGTTTGGGTTGCTGGTGATCATAGAAGCACTTGGTTTGAAAAGACCTTTGAGATCATCGAGTCACAGAATCACAGAATGTCAGCGATTGGAAGGGACCCCAAAAGATCATCCAGTCCAATCCCCCTGCCAGAGCAGGAACCTCAATGAGATCACACAGGAAGGCGTCCAGGCGGGTCTTGAATGTCTCCAGAGAAGGAGACTCCACACCCTCCCTGGGCAGCCTGTCCCAGGGCTCTGTCACCCTCACTGTAAAGAAGTTTCTTGTCAAGTTGAAGCAGAACCTCCTGTGTTCCAGCTCACACCCATTGCCCCTTGTCCTACCATTGGGCATCACTGAGAAGAGCCTGGCTCCATCCTCCTGGCATTTACTCTTAACATATTTATAAACATTAATGAGGTCACCCCTCAGTCTCCTCTTCTCCAACCATACCTGTCCACTACTAAACCAGATCTCTGAGCACCCCATCATTTCAATACTGGCAGGGATAGTGACACAACCCCTTCCCTAGGTAGCCTGAGAACCTTTTCAGTGAAGAATTTTTTTCCTCATATCCAATCTTCCATGTGAACCCGCTCTCCTTTTTCAGGAGTGGGAATCGGAGTCGTTCACGCTGGGTACGAAAGGCGCCTCGCCCATCACCTCGGTGCCCACAGCACACCGTCCATCCTAGGGCTCATTAATGGGAAAATAACCTTCTTCCACAACGCTGTCATCCGAGAGAACCTGCGGCAGTTCGTGGAGAACCTTCTGCCGGGGAATCTCGTAGAAAAGGTACGTTCTAGCCAGAGTGGCACGTGCTGCTTCTCCTCCGTGTCTGCATATTCATCTCTCCTTAGCTGTTTCGGTGCCTAATCTGTTTAATTCAGCCCCTGAGCTTATCTGTGTCACAAACACGAGAAGATCTGACCGAGGCTGGTGAGGTGAAGCGTTTTGAGAGCTGTAATTACAGCTACAAACCCCGGAGCTGTCGGAGGCGACGCCGCTCCGGAACGCTTCTCCTTGTGAGACGGCTACTCTGCGGTTACACCAGCAACTCTGTGCACACCGGCTGCTCTCCCAGTTGTAACACGGCTGCCAGAGCTGTACAAAACCTGCCCCTGGGTTCAGGATCATCCTGCCCTACCCACCTGCTGGATTTCACTTCCCTTCTCCTTTCTCGGGGTTTCACCCAGCACATTAAGGTCCCCTCACTAACTCGTAGGCATTTACTGCTAAAAACTCACTGACACAGAGACCCGTGGTTTCTTTCATCCAGTTTGGATTCAGACCTTTGAATATGGAGCTGGCAGTGCAAACCCTTTCAAAGTTCTAGGTAAAACCTCTTACTAGATAAAAAAATCCTGCATTTCAGCCTTGCCTGGTTATTTTCAGCAGAGCCCACCTCCCGTTTCAGTGTGATGCTCCCCCCAATCAGCCCCCACCGCGCTCTCACTTGCCTGTCCTCTGCTCGGAGCCTCGTTCACCTCACCGCGTTCTCCCTCGGGGTCTTGGAGGAGGGTCACCCTTCCCAACAGACTCTTGACTTGCTGTCCTCTGGTTATTGGAGTTCTCACACCAAAAGCGGGGTCTGCTGTCCCTTCCCATGGCTTAAGCAGCCATTTCACCTCCTGCAGTCAGGCCTTCCACAAAAACAGGCTGCTCCTCAACCTGTGAGCCCCACCAACCAGCTGTGGTCTCCCTTTTATCTCCTTCCTGGAGGTCACAGAGGTACCGCAGCTGAAACAAAGCAGGTTTGATGGAGCCCAGGGGTTCCTGTTAACCCTCAGCTTCCCCTTCTATACAAAACATATGGCCCCAGTGAACAGTTATGAGAACACGAGCGGCATCAGCATTGACGGAGGGTGCAATGACTACGAGGGTTGGTGGGGGGGTCGAGACTGATGGTTTCAGCTCATTTCCCACATCAAAAAAGCACGGATCGGGCGTACCTGTTGGAAAGGCAAACCCCCAGTCTGCTCTCTGTAACACCTGCACAGCTCTTCCAGATTGGGTTCTCATTGGGACACCTAATCCTAGAGCATTGCATGTGTCTTAACAGTTCTGAGGTTAAACTAACGTGCTGACTCTATTTAAAGATTACAGATAAAAACTACGTCCGCTTTCTCTCCAACTGGAAGAAAGAAAACAAGCCCCACGTCCTCCTGTTTGATCATATGCCAGTTGTGCCCTTATTATACAAGGTAACATGATTTCTATGGCTGCATTGTTGACTTGCTAAGAAATCCAGCTGTTCCAAAAGAAAATACAGTATCACTGTGAGCCGGGGCGGACCGATGCCTCTAAATCCTAAATATTGACCAATTCTACTGGGTTCAGGATCTACTGATTTGATTCTACTTCTTCTGAAGATTCAACTTCTACTGAAGTTGATTCTACTTCTTCTAAACCTACTGAAAGAGGGGAGGTTTAGATGAGATATTAGGAAGAAGTTCTTCACTGTGAGGGTGGTCAGACACTGGAACAGGTTGCCCAGAGAAGCTGTGGCTGCTTCTCCCTGGAAGTGTTCTCGGCCAGGCTGGATGAGGCTTTGAGCAGCCTGGTCTAGTGGAAGGTGTCCCTGCTGCTGGCAGGGGGGTTGGAACTGGATGAGCTTTAAGGTCTCTTCCAACCCAAACCAGTCTGGGATTCTATGATTCGTGTCAGTTAAACACAGCACGGCCAGATGACCGACTCATCAGGAGTCTGTTCCTCTGTCCTGCCGTGGATGTACCCGTACGAATGCGAAGCTGCGGGTGGGTTTCGGAGGTAGAGGCAACAGAGGCGTGTCCTGACCTTGATGGGTAATGAGAGATTTTTGCAGCACATCTAACTGGGGTTACTGGAAAGCCCGTTTCCTAAGAAACCCCCGTTTCCGTGCAAAGTGCCGGGCTGTAACACAAAGCTGTGGATCCATTGGGGCTCCTGTACGATGACTAAGGGAACGCAGACTCCAGGTCAGCAAGGAGAGGAAGGGCTGTCAGCACATGCCCAGCGACATTTAAACAACGGGAGGGTGTTCTCAAAGCAAAAGCCCTCAGGGGAGAGAACGTGTTGTTTGCTCTCTTTAACGCCGGTGATCTCTTCCCTTCCAGCTGACGGCCTTTGCCTACCGCGATTACTTGTCCTTTGGCTACGTGTACGTCGGACTCCGAGGCACGGAAGAGTTGTCCAGTCAGTACAACATCAATGTCTACACTCCCACCATTATGATCTTCAAGGAGCACATCGACAAGCCCGCCGATGTTGTGCAGGTATTGCTCAGAGCCCTCTTCAGCAGCTCTCGTGTGGATGTCGAGGTGTCTCCTCACCGAGCCTGCGATGAGAGTTTGGTCACTAGCGCGCGTTCGCTCTCAGCAGAATCTCGGGCTTCAGCAGAGGCCAGAGTGGCCCTTAGGAGGGAGAAAGCTTGGTAGGCTTCAGCTGTGCTGCCTGACCCTTCGAGGAGGGTGGCTGCAGGTAGCTTCTCGGTCTTGGGGCCTCCAAACATCTCGGGTGATTTCAGCGAGACTCAGGGCTGGCAGCCTTCCCCGGGCTTCAGACAAGAACGTCGCAACAGCTTCGCTCTCCTCATCCTGCTCGGTTCTGACCTCTGCTTTCTTTGTCCTCGCCAGGCACGAGATATGAAGAAGCAGCTCATTGATGACTTCCTTTCCCAGAATAAGTTCCTCATGGTGGCCAGACTCACCAACCAGAGGCTATTCCAGGAGCTGTGTCCCGTCAAGAAGTCTCACCGCCAGCGAAAGTAAGTCTCCGCGGGTGACGCATCCCCCTGTTTTGTTCCCCGAGGCTCCGGGGCCTCTCCTGAAGCCACCTTTCCTCAAATTCTGAGGGAGAAGGGAAACAACTGCCCTGGATCACGTTGGGTATCCACATTGTTTGATAGTTGCTGGCTCTACAAGATCATTCTGTCTAGTGGAAAGGGGACAGTCGTTCCCTCTCGCGTCCAGAACGGCTCTTAATGCTCCGTCTCGTTGTGTTGCCTTAGGCACTGCGTCGTCCTGCTGACCGGAGAAGGCGATAAGTTTGCTGAGGCTTACGAGGCCTTTTTGACTTTTGCTGTGGCCAACACCAAAGACACGCTGAAGTTTGTGCACATCTACAACGAACGGCAGCCGGAATTTGCGGACGCCTTGCTGATGGATGATGAGAGGTTTCGGGGAAAATCAGCTGTGAGGATTTCCTTTATTTTCTTTTTTCCCCTTTTCTTCCTTTCTCTTTTCATCTCTCATTCTAACTCTCATCACTTTATGTAGGATGCTATTCCTTGATCTGACACTTAATTCTGGCCAGTACTTTGAAGCGTAACATCTGTCTAGTACAAAGTTCCTCCCTCTCTGACATCAGCGATGTTATCGTCTCCTCCAGGTGGTCATTCTGGAGCGACGCAATAACGCGGGGAAGATCGCCTATAAAACCTTGGAGGAGGCCTGGCAAGGCAGCAAAGAGGACAACTTCATCCTCCTGGATCTCCTGGACCAGCTGAGGACAGACCCCGGCCTTCTCTCTTCAGAGACTGTCCTGGCAGACTTGAATGATGAACTCGCTCCCGTAAGTGCTCGGCCTTTCCAGCTGCCTAACTGCCTTTTTGGACAGTCCCGTTACCATCATTTACCAACTTTAGTTCTATTTTAAAACACCAAGGCAAGACTCTTTAAAAAAAGGGGGTTTTGCTCACAAAAGGAAGCTCGTGGCACGCTCTGAAGCCGATTCGGCCCGGGGTTCTGTTTAAGGGAGGGCAGTCTTACCAGGACTCTGATAGCAGCTTTGTCATTTGCTTTTTTTCCCTCTTTTTCTTTTGAAACAGATGTTCCTTATCCGATGGCTCTACTCCACGCTGGACTATATCTCGGACTGCTGGGACAGTTTGTTTCACAGTAACTGGTACGGACTGGGCGTTAACGAGTCTCGATAGGGAGCAGGATTGCTGTTCTCTTGTTCAGATGCACAGTCAAACCAGGTTCTTATTCATAGGAACTGAGAACCTACCAAAACACACGGGTGCCCGTTTTCTCTGGAGATTTAGGTGAAGAGCACTGACACCACAGCGGTGCCAGCTTCTGCCTCGACTCCTGGGCTCTTTGGCCTCGAGGCTGAGCGTGGACGTTACGCTTTGAACACACCCAGCAGTGTTGTTTTTCCACCACCTTCCTCTCACCTCATTTTAAAACGGATCCATTTTCCTTCTCCTCCTTTTGGGTGGGAGCAGGACAGCACTCCAAACCTTGATCCTCTTTAAAACCCCAGGAAACAAGCCAAGTTTCTGGGGGAAACTGCATGGTATTACTTGAGGTAGATGGGAACTGAAATTCAAGCAGAAATTGCGCGACTCACGTACCTGATTGCAACTCTTCCCCTCAGGCGAGAAATGATGCCGCTGCTGTCCCTGCTCTTCTCTGCGCTCTTCATTCTCTTTGGCACCGTTATTGTTCAGGCTTTCAGGTGAGTGCTCCCACCAAAACATCCCAGGGGATCTTATGGTCCAGCCAATAGCACCTCAGTCCAATCTGTCGCCTTAATCTCACACAAGATAATCTTCCTTTGCAGCGATTCGAGCGATACAAGAGACTCTGCTCCCTCTGAGAAAGAAGAAACCGCCGCAAAGACCGAGAAGAACGACACGAGCTTCAGCAAAGAGAGTAACAGGTTCCCTCTCTCATTTCTCCAGACGTGTTTTCCGCTGAAGCGTTGCTTGGGGAGCACCTGAGCGCAGAGAGAGCGTTGGGAGGACAGCAGAGAAGGGCCAGAGTCGTGCGGACGTAGCACAGTTGTTGAGCGGGGCGGGTGGGAGCGGTGTTCGGCAAGGACAGGGCTGCACAAACCTAGTAAGCTGCTCTCGTGGAGTTTAGCCCAGGCAACAATCGTAGGGGAAGGGTGAAGCTCTGACTGACTCGTCGAGGGGGATCCAAGTCTGCAGCGATTAAACTGCCTGTAGCTACAAGGCACAGGGACGGCTCCGTGCAAGGGGGTGGGGAATGAATTCACAGTTTCTCCATCCATGGTTTCTCCATCCTCGGTTGCTCCCGGTCCCTCGCTCCCCTTTCACTCAGTCACTGTTTTGTTGCAGCAGGATTCCCAAAAAGGGCTTTGTCGAGGTGACTGAGCTCACGGACATCAACTACACCAGTAACTTGGTACGCCTGAGGCCGGGTCACATGAATGTGGTCTTGATCTTGTCCAACTCAACCAAAACCATCCTCCTCCAGAAGTTTGCTCTGGAAGTCTACACCTTCACAGGGTAGGTCGGGGCCCTCTCCCGAGATTCTGTTACTGTTTTAACAACTTGTGTCGTGCTGCTCTGATGACAAGTTAGGAGTGGTGTTGGCTCCATTGCCAGGAGGGAACGCTTCTGTTGAGCAAAGCAGCCTCTGCCCTCGTTAATGGCAACGAGCTACCAAAAACCTAGTGGCCTTTCCTGGCCGTACTCGGTGAAGGTGCCCAGATGAGCCTGGCACCACGGCTGCTTTGGCTCTACCCACATTTCAACAAACAGAGAGCACGGCAGTGCTGCACGCCAGGTAATTGTCACCTGCGCTGAACTGGGTTACAGAAGCAGCTGTGGTGACACAGCTCTGCCCCTGCCCTTGTTTACAAACGCTTACCTGTCCGGCAGGAATCCGGCCTGACTCGGGAGACGGGCTAATCCTGCTTCTCTGCTCTTCCCCCCAGGAGCAGCTCGCTTCATTTCTCCTTCCTCAGCCTGGACAAGCACCGAGAATGGCTGGAGTACCTGTTAGAGTTCGCGCAGGATGCGGCCCCCATCCCAAACCAGTACGACAAGCATTTCCTCGAGCGCGACTACACGGGCTACGTCCTGGCTCTCAACGGCCATAAGAAATACTTCTGCCTCTTTAAGCCTCACAGATCAGGGGATGAGGGAGGAACCCTGGGATCGTGTGAGGATTACGATTCCTCGCTACATACAGAAGCCAAAGGGAAATCCTCCTGCAGCCCGGGATCTCGATCCATTAAAAACAAATTACACAAATTGTCCTTTTGGATGGAACGCCTCCTCGAGGGTTCCTTACAGAGGTTCTATATCCCCTCGTGGCCCGCGCTAGACTGAGGGGTTTTAAAAGAGATTCTAACAGACAAAACTTTTTATGAAGAAAACAAGGGACAGCTCTTTCCAGGAACACACAAACAAGCGTGATGAACGGACCTTAGGTTTTAGATAAACTCTCCTCGGGCCGGCGACTAGAAAATATCTCCCCGCGTCTGGAGCCCGGGAGCGCAGCCAAGCGCACCAATTCCTTCCACCCGCTCCTTCGTGCGTTCGGACGCCGCGCTACCCCAGAGCCAAGGAGTCTGGTTTTCCCTTCTTGTCCTGCCACATCTGCTTCCCGAGTCGCCCCCGTTCCATCTCTCGTTTTACCTCGGTTGAAGAAAACAAACCCGTGACTTCTCCGCCGCGGTGACTCGGTCCGGACCGAACGCGGCCGGTGACGCAGGTCGGGTCGTGGTTCTCTCTCTCTCTCCCCTTCCCCGTGTGCTTAGCCCATGGTGCATGGTGTAACACTGGCAAATCCCTGCAGACCCTCCCAGGCCCTGCCTTTCCGAAAGGCCTCTTCCCACCAGGCAGTACTTGTATCGGCTTTCCCTGTGGTAAGTGATCTAGAGTATGGTGGGGAGCATCTCCCTCGTAGCAAATCCGTAGCTGGGACTCGCCTGTGGCGCGGGCTCGTAGGCGATCTGCATGTTTCACGCTCCTGGTGTCATAGTTCCACGTGCAGCTTCACCGGCTAAACCGTAACCGGGAAGGGAAGGGGGTTTTTTGCACGGCCGTAAATACTGTAAAGGTGTTGAGCCATTTAAATGTCACACTGATTTTTTTCAGATGCCTTTTCTGCTTCTTGTCGATTTTAGACGATGTATCCTAGAGCCATAACTTTGTGTCCTCAGATTGTAGGCGTGAGCTGCTATGAGCCAGTAGATGTGTAAAAAAGAAACTCTACCTAGCTGCTAGGGAGTCGCTCCGGGCTCCTTTCAAACACCCTGACATCTGTAGTACAAACCAACCTTTTCTTTGTATCAAGGAACCTAATTCTTCGACGATTGTATTCTTGAAACGTTGCCCCAGAAGCGCTTCCTTCGCTTTAGGTGTGAAACTCCTTTCGGTTTAGACACGGGTTCAAGACGCTCGGTTTCGGCCTCTCGCGCGTTTCCTTCTCTCCACAAACCTTTTCTTTCTCAACACGCAGGCTGCTGCCTTGGTTTTTTGTGTGTTTGCCTTGAGGTTTCTTTGTCTTTCGAATTCAGAGGTCTGTGGGAAGCGAGAAGAGTCGTAGCGCGCAGGGTTTGGTTGATGCTTTGCTCCGACAGCCGCTTTCAGCACCGTGGGGGGAAAGGGCGGCCCTCGGTACGGTGGCGAGCGGCAGATTTGCGGCCGCTTTCCACTCCTCAGGCGATAAAGCAAAGCAGTAGGGTTCCTCTTTGCAGCCAGGACTGAAATCCTGTGGGACTTGTTCTTCCTTTTCACTGCTCCGGGACAGACACTGTCACCTGGGCTGGTACTTGCCGCCCCTCCAGGTACCCCAGCCCCTGCGGTAGCAAGTTGCCGAAGCACGGGGGGCTGAGCCCTTCGCCGCAGGACTCTGAACCTGACGGTTGAGCACGGGGTGTTCATTAAAACCTCACTCAGCCTTTGCCACCTTAGTTACCATCTTAGCAGAGTGGCCAGTTGGAAATATCTATGCCAGTCCCTGAGCTAGCTGCCGATTCCATACAAAATCCGGGAATGCTCAAGTCATTTTCCTGCCTACATGACCCCAGTCGCTCACAAACCCTTGGCTTGCCGCGTTCCTCCCCACCCTGGGAGCAGATGGGCGTGCTTCGACCTCCGCAGGGATCTCAAACCTACTTCCAGATAAAGGCTACGATGCTACCAACTGCCCCTACGTGAGGTTACTTCATTTTAGCGCAGCAGACTGCGGGCCACAGCTTGTGCTGCTGCACGAATGAGGCACAGAAGTAGAGCGAAGGAAGAAAGGAAGGAAGGAAAGAAGGAAGGAAAGGCAGGCAGGCAGGCAGGCAAGGTCTTCTCCCTTCCAAAGAGCTCCGATGCGCACAGGTACCACTGAAACAGAGCAGGAGGGGGAACCAAACGCTGGCCTGACGCTGCTGGACTTGATTTCCGTTTGTCTGGAGCAATCATTGTAGCACTCTTGTGCTTTTCTCGCAACTTGCCGTGCAGGATGTGGCTAAAATAAGGTTGTAGCCTGCTGGAAGGCTCCGCATAACTTTTAAAAACGTTTGCAAAAGCAAGAAAGAATACTGTCCAGGTCTCTGTTGTCTCTTCAGCTAGTCAGAAACCAGGAGAAAACCCTTGATACGTGAAAAAAAAAGTGCCTCGCTGTGCTACAGCAAGGGAGGGAGTTCAGCCCTGCCCCAAGTAAGAAGACAAGGCCTTATGGCCTTCAAAATACAGCCGTGTGCTGCACAGCTGCTGGAATCCTCGGTTTCATTTTCTTTTTAGCACGGGTAACCTCCCCTTTTATAGACTGAGCTTTGTTTGTTTAAGGAATGTTTGCAGCAGTCCGTCCTGGCCGGGAACACGGTTCCTGTCCAGCTCTTAACTCTGCCCTTCGCTGCTCTTAACCAGGTCAGAATAACTCGGCTCGTGTCGCTGTTTGATGGAAAAACTCCTTTCACGGGCTGAAGCAAACGCCAAACTGTTCTAAACCCCTCGTTTAGTTAGCTTTGGTGTCCATCGTGGTGCTTGCTTTCTCATAGCAGAGCGTGGTCCGAGGCTTCTTACGCCCGAAATCCATCTGCCCTCTCCCAGCAGTCGCGAGCCGTCACCCTCCGATAATTTTCTAACCTGTATCGACCCGTATCGTAACGTATCATCAGCAAATGCACTCGTGATTTGTTACCCACGTGGTGGTTCATCATCCAAAGATTGAGGAGATTCAGTCCTAGTGCACCAGTCTAGTGCAGTCGGAGCGAAGGCACAGCGCTCCGAAGCTGAAACGAAAGGTTGTTACCAAAACTCCTCCCCGTACCGAGCGTGGTGGGCAGCGGTTGGCCGGGGCTGGCGGCCTCTGCTCTGCCAGTCACTGAAATCCTGCCAGGAACCAGTACATTACCACAGCTGAGATGTAGGACTGAAAACTAGGTACATATTTTGCACTTTTGATACTGGGAGTGGGGGGGGGAATTAACTTATTTGGCAAACTTGTCTTTTTTTATTTTTGTTTTTCTTTTTTTTTCTTTTCTTTTTTTTTGGTATTTGTGACCAAATACTGATGTCATTTTGTTTTAAGACGATTACAGATTTGCAACCAAAATAAACTATTTTAATGTGTGATGAGGTGGCTCCGCGTTTCCATAACCAAACTGACATCACCTCCGCGTCAGCTCTGAAATTCCAGGAGCAATTAAACCTCTCCTGCCCTAAGAGATGCCTGGTTATCCCCGGCAAGAAATCCAGTCAGAGATTCCCAGGCCACCTTCAGGTGTCCTCCCCTCCTCTACGTTCATTATCCCACTGCTGCATCTTAATGAGAGAAACCTTTTCCCAGCAGCAGTTTTGCCATGAGCCAGGTGAGTAATTCCAGCCGTGGAAACGCCGTCAGCCTCATCTTCTCCTTTCCCAGGCAAACTCAAAAGCTACAGACACGAGTTACATGGGCTGTTCAAACCCACCTGCTACCTACAGCTGATCAGCTGAAAATTCCCTTTTCTAGTGGTAAATGGTGTTTATTCCTTACTGCAAAACCCGCGGTCGCTGCGATCGGTCGAGGAGGAGACGACACGAGGACGTGGGAAGCCTGAGCTGAGGTCGGGGTTGTGTTGTCCTTGGGGCAGGTGGGAGCTGCCCTCACATTGTCTTCACGCCGGGGAGAACGCAGAGCATCTCAAATAGCAGGTTTGCCCCCAGGAGGGCTGTGTTACCTGTGGAAAGATAAAAAATGGGGGGAAAAAAACCCCAAAGCAGCCATGAATGCCCGAGTGCTTTCATCCACGGCGGGGGGGCGCCATGCCGGGCACACGTCTTACTCTCAACCATCTTGAGACTCACCGGAGACATCGTACATGGGTGCGACTTCTACAAGGTCGCATCCCACTATGTTCAGTCCTTTGCAGCCACGAATTATCTCCAAAGCCTAGGAAAAAAAACAAAGAACAACAGATTTGGGATCAAGGAACCCGTCAGACCTAGTGTGGTGGTTTCATTTGGCAGCCAGACACAGCCGCTCGCTCGCTCTCCTGCCCCTCTCCAGGGAATAAGGGAGGGAAACAGATGGGTAAAAGTGAGAAAAACTCCTGGGTTAAGATAAAAACAATTTACTAATTGAAATAAAATAATATTAACAGTAATAATAGAATATGCAAATGAGCAATGCACAGTGCAGTTGCTCACCACCCGCTAACTGATGCCCAACCTGTCCCCAGAGACAGTCCCAACACCAAAACTGCAACCCCAGAAGAGTGACCCCTGAGAGAATCCCCAGCTTTCCGATCAACCCTCACTAATAACTGAACACAACGTGATGTGCTACGGCATATCCCACGGGCAGAGCCACATGCCAATTTGGGGTTTTGCTAATTACTTTGCTTTCCCCCTCCCAGTCCTTTACACTTGCAGACTAGCAAAAAACATGATGACTTTGGATGAGCAGCAACTAATAAGACGAGTAACTTATCAACATTCTTCTCATCATAAATCCCTCACAAACCAAAACGCAGCTATTCCAGCTACTAAGAAGAAAATTCACTTTATCCTGACGAAACCAGGACACCGAGTGTGCTGGTCAGGGCTCTGCTCTCCCCACACGCAGCTAAGGAATATACAGACCAAACCACACCAGCTCAACGCTTCCTTTCCTCCCTTCCACTAGGAAATGCTCCCCTAACCCTTGGCTTTGCTGCGCTGGCAGCACGACCTCCTGTAACAGCACCAAAAATGTCCCCTTCCCACTGGGAAACGAAGCTGCGTCCCCCTTACCTGCGCAGGTGTGAGCCCGGCTATCTCCGGCGTCCCGGTGCCCGGGGCGTACGCGGGGTCGAGTCCATCGATATCGAAACTGACGTACACGGGCTTGGCCCCCATCTGCTTCCTCACCTCCCCCATCAGCGGCACCAGGGATTTCCTCCAGCACTCTTCAGCCGGGACCACCCGGAATCCCTGAGGGTGCACAGAGATGCAGGCACCCGCTCAGAGAAAGGTGGGGGAAGCAGAGCATCCCCTGTCCCACCAGTGATTTCTGCCGGGATAAATCCTCATCCCAGGGCCAAGCGGCACAGATGCCCCTTGAAGGACCCTCTGCTCACCCCCACTTTCTCATTCTCTGCTCAGCTAATGGCTCAGTGTGCCAGGAGCACTTGTCCTGTGGGCCAAGCTGCTGCCATGGGACAAAATGCAGAAGAGATGTATTTTCTGAAATATGTATGTCTGAAGCCATATGGACCAGTTAGAACGAGTCCAGAGGAGGCCACCAGGATGATGTGAGGGCTGGAGCAGCTCTGCTGAGAGGACAGGCTGAGAGAGTTGGGGCTGCTCAGCCTGGAGAAGAGAAGGCTCCAGGGAGACCTTCTAGCGGCCTCCCAGTACCTGAAGGGGCTCCAGGAAGGCTGGGGAGGGACTTTGGCCAAGGGTAGGGAGTGACAGAACAAGGGGTGATGGCTTGAAAGTGGCAGAGGGGAGATGGAGATGAGATGTGAGGAAGAAATTCTTTGGTGTGAGGGTGGTGAGACAGTGTCCCAGGTTGGCCAGAGAAGCTGTGGCTGCTCCTCCCTGGAAGTGTTCAAGGCCAGGTTGGATGAGGCTTTGAGCAACCTGGTCTAGTGGAAGGTGTCCCTGCTGCTGGCAGGGGGGGTGGAACTGGATGAGCTTTAAGGTCCCTCCCAACCCAAACCAGGCTGGGATTCTGGGATTCTATGAAGCTGAGCAACCTGATCTGGTTGAAGATGTCCCTGCTCACTGCAGGGGGGTCGGACTAGATGACCTTTAGAGGTCCCTTCCAACCCAACACATTTTATGATTCTATAAATATTAATAACAAGGAATATTAATGGCAGGGAAAGAAAGCAGCGCTCAGCACGTGCCTGCGGCTGAGCTTACCTGGTCCCGGCAGTACTTGTAGGGATCGGGGTCATAGGAGGAGCCTCGGATGCCGATCTGGACCACGCGGCTGCAGTCCAGCAGCCCTTCCTCCACGCAGCGCCGGAACGGGGTCCCGTGGTAGATCTTCTCCCCCAGGGCTCTGTCTCCGGTGTCGGTGTGAGCATCCACGTGCACCAGTCCCACGGGACCGTGCCTAGTTGAGACAAGACGACCACGTTAGTCCCCACCCCGGGTACGATGGCACCATGGGCAGCAAACCAGGAGCCTTCCCAAGGCTCCTTCCCAGGTCCCTGTTCTACATTTCCTGGTGAGAAACTTACTTTTCTGCCACGGCCTGCAGGATGGGGTACGTGATGGTGTGATCTCCACCTGCAATAGGATAGGGAAGAGGGTGAAACACACTGTGACAGGTGCTCAGCATTCATCACATTTGTTCCCAGGTGATTTTTTTCCGCCCCCTTGCATTTATCCTGCACTTTATACACCTCAGGGATTCATTCCCAAAGGAAAATCTGAGGCTCCTGGGTGCAGGCTGCTTCCTCTCTCCCCTTCCCTCCTCAGGAAAAATGAGAGGACCAGAGACGTGTGACTCTGCTGGCAGGGGCAGCCCGTGGAACGGGACCCTTGACCCGGGTTATAAATAAGTGTTTGAGTCACTTCTGAGGACGCTGGAACGGGTAATTTGCCCCTCGTTACTACGGACACGCTCTTCATTTAGCGATGCCCGGCTGCAACGGCTGGAAACTCGAACGGGTGCTCAAATCATAGAATCATAGAATGGTTTGGGTTAGAAGGGACCTTAAAGCTCATCCAGTCCCAACCCCTCTGCCAGCAGCAGGGACACCTTCCACTAGACCAGGTTGCTCAAAGCCTCATCCAGCCTGGCCAAGAACACTTCCAGGGAGGGGGCATCTACAACTTCCTTGGGCAACCTGTTCCAGTGTCTGACCACCCTCACAGTGAAGAACTTCTTCCTAATATCTCATCTAAACCTCCCCTCTTCCACTTTAAACCCATTTCCCCTTGTTTTGTCATTAACTGCCCTTATGAAAAGTCCTTCCCCAGCTTTCTTGTAGGCCCCCTTCACGCTGCCGGGCGCTCGCTCAAGCCTGAAGCTTTTCAGAGGGGCACAAGCTGCTCGACAGGACACCAAAAGCACACTGCTGACTGGATTCATGGTGGAGCTTCAGGCCGGGCACTCAAACAGTCTCTTGGCTGACCCATCCTCCCCATTTTTGACACACAAGGCACCACTGATGGCAGGAATTTCAACAAAGAGCACGTAAATTTACCCATGATCTGGATGAGGCTTTGAGCAACCTGGTCTAGTGGAAGGTGTCCCTGCTGCTGGCAGGGGGGCTGGATGAGCTTTAAGGTCCCTCCCAACCCAAACCAGTCTGTGATTCTATGATTCTATGATTTAGCCCATGATTTAGCACAACCTCCCCCGGGCAGGGGACGGATTCATCGCTCACCTTCTACTGTGTTCAGACTGAACGAGGGCAGGAGAGGAGGGAGTTTGGCTGAAGAGGGACACGGCGGCACGGCAGGGAGACACGAGATCCTTACCCATGGTGAGGGGCACGCAGCCAGAGGCCACAATCTTCTGGTAGGAGTCTCGGATGAGGCGGCAGCTGTCGGGCAGGTTGTAGAGGTTCACGTTGACGTCCCCGATGT
>NW_010305999.1:18567-18881 GCF_000700745.2 Antrostomus carolinensis
TGACCCCACGCTCCCAGGTGTGAGGAGAGCCACATTGGCCAGCCAGAGCCATACATCGGCACCCCTGGCACCGCAGCCAGCCCTTACCTGGCTCCCGGCCGGTTGGACGTGCCCGTGTCTAGAGGGACACCAACAAAAGCTGCGTCCAGTCCTTCCGTCGATGCCTGAACTGGCAGTTTCATCATGGAGCAGATCCCCACGGGCCGGGCCACAAATAGGGCACTGGGGGGCACGTTGAACTGGGAGCCCGAGCGGCAAGGGGCCCTGTGCCCCACGGCCACGCGGCTGAGGAGCCCCACAGACGCGCTGGAGGT
>NW_010305999.1:19178-25128 GCF_000700745.2 Antrostomus carolinensis
CGGACAGCCCCCCGCCTCTGCCATCCCTCCCTCCGCCCTCCCCGGGGTTCAAAGTGCAGCCGGACACCCCGCTGCCCGGGGAAGGGCAGAGATTTGAGTTGGGCCTCGTGTTCCCCCTTCCCAACCACCCTCTTTCCCCACGGCACAGTCTGCTTCCCGGCAAACACCGGGAACAGATGCGTCAGCGAGGGGCTTCAGCTCGAGCGTCACCAACAAGAACATGTCCAGGGATTAGCACGGCAGGGCCAGAGGGACGCGCTGGGAAACGTGCCAGTTCTGCTCCCCTCGGGTATTTGTAGGATTTGTTGCATTAACAGCATATACATTTAAACTGCACTTTACAAAAGCACTCGGAATGCTGAAGAATCATAAAAACGTCTCATTAACGAAAGGCAAGCAGCGAAAGAGAACAACAACCAAAAGTCTGACCTCAGCAGAACTGCAGCCAGGCAAAATGCCACCAAAGGAGAAGCAATAATAGGGATTTCAGAACCAGAGGCAGCGCTGCGGGACAAGCGTTTCAGGCCATTTTTGAGGACACAGAGATGAAATGAGATGATTTCCAGGGGAGGCAAGTTTCCAACGTCTGAAGTTCACCCGCCACAGATCAAACCCTGGTTGGCCTAATAACAACATGCTGAAAATCAGGTGACTCCAGCTCCTAATTCTGCTCCCTGCTCACGAAGAAATTGGACTTGGGAGGAAAATTAAAGGAAAAAAAAAAAACAGAATATTATGTTCCCAGCAGAAAGCCTGCTCCACACAGTGGGTTTGGATATGGAGTATGTGTGTATTCCACACACAGTACTGCAGGGACAAGGCAAGACTCAAGGGGAGCTGTGCCTTGCTGAGCTAACCAGCTCTTGCTGGCTCAGAGAAACAGCAGAACAACAGAAAGAGAGGTCAGAGCAGAGAGCTACTAAAAAGCAACAATATTTACTCTTCAAAAAAAACCCCTCAGAGACAGTGTCTGGGGAAGTGGCCTCGCTGCAGAGGCACAGAGCTCACAGGAGAGCACACACACACAAATTCAAGGCTAAAAATGCACTGCAAGAACTCAATATCCCCCCCCCAAAAAAAAAAAGCAGCAGCAACTTCGGTTAGGGTCAGATCAAGATTGAAAAGTTATTTTTCTACAACTTTTTTTGCCCCAAAAGCTCATTCTCTGTCATTTCCCAGGCTCTGTGCTCTTTTGCTGAGCCTCCTTTACAGCCCCTGCAGTGTTCACAGGCAGAATGAGCAGGGCCATTCCCCGGTAGGTAGTTTCATGTTGTTGCTGAACTAGACGCCGTTTCAGCGTGCGAGACCTCGATGGCGCGTTCCTGCGCAATGATTTGCTCAGGGATGTCATTGATCCACCTGGCAACTGCAGGAGCAGCCAGTGATTTACCGGTCAGGAGGGTACAAAATGGGCACATGCAGGAGGCAAGGACCAGTCCTCTTTGGGAAACTCCACTGGGAACACTCCATGTGTTCCAGAAATGGGACTGGAAAGAGCGGAATGATCTTTTAAGACACCACAGAATCACAGAATCACAGGATGTCGGGGATTGGAAGGGACCTCAAAAGATCATCCAGTCCAATCCCCCTGCCAGAGCAGGAACACCTAAACAAAATTACACATGAAGGCATCCAGGCGGGTCTTGAATGTCTCCAGAGAAGGAGACTCTCCACAGCCTCAAGCCCGGATCCCACAGACACAGAGGAACTAGATTTAGAGAACCCACGCAGCAGCAGAGCTTAATCTTCCATTTATTGTGCAACAAGCATAAATAACCTTCTCCCCAAGTTCCTCTCAACACAATAACAGACGTGAAATCGAGTGATGTTTTCATAAACACGACCGTTGTTGTTCAAACATCGACGTCTGCTCTCCTCCCCAACCAAAGGATATTACTTCATTGCTAACCAGAAAAAAAAGGAGTAGGTCAAACAGAACTAAACTCTTTAAGCAGGGGCTGCTGCTCAGCCCTGTTTCATTTGCAGTATTATCCTGAACCAACACACTCTGAGTCAGCCTTGGACCCTGCGGCAGCAGCCACTGCACAGTCAAGAAACAAATCTAAGCGGGTTTTGGGTTCACTGTCCTTGTGTACAACTGGTTAGATACGTAATGGTGCATTATACTAAGAAGCAAGCAGCTCCTGATGCTCACCTTACCAGTCAGCACCTCCCTGGGAGGCTTTTAAGCTGTCATTTCATAGCAAGATACATCTGTGGCTGCAGAGGAAGATCATCTTAAGATCACCACTGGTCTCCCTAAGAAAAGAAAGATCACACGTCCCTTTGTCAGCTCAGCTTTCATCATTACAATCCGTGATGCTCCCGTGTAAAGAGCAGCTAGACAGTGCTTCTTCCCACACACCCCCTTCTGAAGGGGAATTTGCTCCACTCAACACACAACTTCAAAATCAATTTGGAATTCCCAAACGTGAGCAAAACCAGCCACATACCTCAGGACACCTGCAAGGTCCGCACGCCCTCACCGAGAAAAGAATAACGAAGCGAGGGCATTTCCTCTAGCAGGGAGAGAAAAGCAGTGTGTACTAACACTTGCTAGAGATAAACTCAAGCTCTTAAGAACAGGCCTGCAGCTTTGTTCCCTACAGCGCTACGGGATTCCAGGCACACAGAACAGATTCACAGGTGCCTTCAGAAAGTGCCATTTATCTATCGCACAGTCGTGTCCTAGATGGGGACTCTTCACTCAGACCGGCTTCTCCAGGCCAGCAACAGGAATATTGCTGCCCAGAGGTCTTCATACTCAAGGTTTGCCAAAAAGCACATCTTCATTTTGGTTTCCACCCGGTGTTTATCCACCAGTCTGTCCGTGAGCAAAGCGGCCGCAGACTGGCAGAGAAGCCAGGCGATCATCTGGTCGGGTTTCAGGGTCTTGGATGCGAGAACGTTTTCACCCCAGAGGCTTAGGTGAAGCACGTTAGCAGCGACTCTAGCAGACAATCTCTGCAAAAGGAAGGAGAGGGAAGATGAGCTGATCCTGCTGCAATCCTGTCACATCTCTAACACGTAGCATCGACGCTACCAAAGTCCCCCAGGCCTCCTCTAAGGCACCGCAAAGTGCCTGGGAATTAAAAAGCTCTTTGTGTCTGTTTATTATCAAGCAACTGCAGGTGACTCCCAATTCAAAGGCTTGACACAAAGATCTGCTGAAATCCCTGGAATTATTCACTGCTGCCCGTGAGAGCCCACACTGTACTTCAGCAAAGACCTTTTGTTTGCCTTTGATCGGTATCTAGACCGCAATAATATCAGGATCACAGACCTGAGCCCTCCAGAGCAAAATGATCTACAAACCATACACCCAAAGTATGGCAGACGACTTCTGCGAGACAACAGGTTCTTACCTTGTTGGGATCCCTCTGAAGCAGCAGCTTTATCACTTGTTTCACCTCCAGGGGCACGTGATGGGGCAGGTTTGGCAGCTGGTCTTCACGGTAACTTCTGCTCTCCAGAGTCGAGTCCCCGTGGCCGTAAAAAGGATTGGCCAGGCCAAGGATTTCATAGGCGATGGCTCCAACAGCCCACGCGTCGGCTTTACTGTAGTTGATCACCGTGCCCGGACCAGGCGACGCTGTGATCACCTGTCACAGAGACAAAGATGTTCAGAGAACCAGCTCTAGTGTGGGCTCTGTGCTGAAACTCATTTTCAAGGGTCAAGTCAGTATTTCTGCTGTAATAAACAGAGAGACTGAAACCAAAGTGAAGTTTCTTCTAAATTTCTGGCATAAATATTCCTTGTTGGCCAGCTCTAAGCCTTTGCTCACCACGACACTGGGAGGAGACAGACAGGAGATGTGCGGATGACTGACCAGCACTGCACCAGCACTTAAGGCAGAGGGGTCGAGGGGACAGTTAAGGGTGTCTTTGCTTTTATTACGGTTATCATCAGAGAAATAAAAAGGAACTGTAAATAATTTCACAACCACCTTGAACTTCATCCAAATACGACTGTCGCAACACAAGGACTGCTGCAGAGATTTCTACATCAAAAGGGACCTGAGAAAAGACTGAAGAGCTTATTTTTTGTGGGAAAGGTCAATTCTGCCTCCTAACACCCACTGAGGACATTTCACCTTTTAGCACTCAAGGTGTCTGTTCAACAACTGCTCAGCACAGGTCCAAAGAGGAGGGACCTAACTTTTTTTAATTACTGCAGAGCTGTTGAGCAAGTATAGCTCAAGTTAGGACAGGGACCTCCTACACCGCTTTACGGGACAGGGCTCTCCGTGACAGAGCACAGGGTAAGATTCGTTAGGCAGTAACCAGCTGCAGGTACCGTCTCTTGCATCACCAAGTTAGGTCAATAAACAGGAATGGGTAGAAAAGGATCAATCTGATGGCAGAAGCTTTCAGCAGGTGTAACTGCGAGCACACACCAGCAGAGACCACATAAGCAAGTGTTGGTGTGTGCATGTAAGGGAAGGCTCGGGGACAAATCCCAGCTGCAAAGCGATGTGCACACAAGCCCTCTGCTGCTTCTAGGCCTAACCCCACCCTTTCTCAAGTTCCTACCACAGCCTGCACCACAGTTTCACACCATAAAACTTTTTAATCCCAACAGCAGGATGAGCAACCAGCAACACAAGCCATTACTCCAGGGGCATTTACCTCAGGTGCCATCAGACAGCCGTTGCCACCTCGATCCACGTAAGAGCTGGTGAAGGGCAGTCTCAAGCCAAGGTTTTCATCTGCCAAACAGCAACCGAAGTCCGTGATCACCAGCCAGGGGCAGCCAGCTGTGAACGACACGGGGCTAGCAGAGTTAGTGTTCTGTTCAGGACGACACCACGTCCCACGGACACCAGAGAGAGTCTTCAGGACCACCCTCAAACCCACCCCAGGAATCAGCACCACCACACGCTCTTTTCCTCCTTCTCCTCTGTATTATTAAGTGAAATATCAGTTTCATTAAAGCAAAACTCGTTATTCCATTTCCTCTTTACAGCATACTACTGTTCCTCGTGGACAAGTCTCATAAGAATATCATGGATACTAAAAAATTGAAGATGTATAAGGTTAGAGTCTCATCCATGATGGAGGGATCTATTCACTTTTTTCCCCTTCAATTTCACCCATAGCAAAAGCTATCGTGACATAGAGATATATACTCAGCTATAGCAAAAGGCTGGAGAAACTTTACATTAGTTAATAGTTCTTGTTCTGATGACAAATCAAACACTGCAAAGTAGAATCACTACTTCTCCAGCTCCAATATGGAAAAATCCATCCTTTAGATAATTCCCAAATACATTCAGCATAGCTCCAGAGCAGCTTTTCCTTCAGGAAAAGAAGGATGGCATGAGTATCACCAAAAACCTTCCATGGCTGCTGTACCAAGACCTTAAATTACACAGATCTGACTGCTTGCTATTGTTTCCTGCCCATTCAAATCTCAATCACGCTGAAAAAAAGAGCTCAGGTAATTAAAATCTCAGTTAGAGTGGGTGGCAGGAGACCAAGACAATGAAAACGCTGCTTGTGGCTTCACCACTGTGGGTTCCCTCACCATCCAACCAATGTTTCATCATCCCAGGGTGCAGCATTATTAACCAGGTGGGATTTTAAAAACCACCCTGTGCTATTTGGCTACTGAGAGATGATGGAGCCAAGAGCCCTGAAGCAAAGGCACCTCCAGCATCACTGATGTGGTGTTACTACATGGCCACCTGCTCCAGCCAAGGTTCTCCGTGCTTGTGCAAAGCATCACCTTAGCGATACGCTGCAGCTCTCCACCCCACGACAGCACAACGCTCCTTTCAGGTCCATTTTAAAGATCCAAAACCCAAGGAACAAACAAAATAAATGACTTCCCCAATACTGCAGTGACAGCAGGTGGTAAGCTAAAAACTAAACCTGAGATTTTTCAAAGGGTTTGATGCTCATTTTTCCCCCCAAACACACACCTGGGTAAAACTTCCCTGAATACCTA
>NW_010305999.1:25138-28679 GCF_000700745.2 Antrostomus carolinensis
ACGACTGCATCCCCTGCATGACTTAATTGGCATTTATACTCAGTGAATTACATACCAGAATCAAATTCAACCAGGATGTTGTCAGACTTCAGGTCTCTGTGGGCTATCCCGTGTCGAACAAGATGGTCCACCCCTTCCAAGAGCTGTAAAATCATCATCGTGGAGAGACAAACATCCAGACTGCTCTCCCTCAGATACTGGCGCAGGGTGCAGGGATAACTAGTCAGAACAAGGAGAAAACCTTGGAATTAGCATCCTGGAAGCTTATTGCTTGTGGTTCAACCTCTGTGCTGTGGGGCTGGGGACACTGCACACTCGTGTGTGCCAAGTTCTTCCTGACCTCCACGATGCTTTCCCACCTCCCAGCCTCAACCTGACACCACTCCCCTGTCTGCTGTTCTCAAATCCTCTGTTTTGCAACAACACCCACCAAATTTTCAGTGTTCTCACCTGAGTTCAACAACTGTGAAGAAAATAAACCTCTTACACAGAACAGCGAGGGGCTGCAGGAATACAGTGGTCATTCTTAGAGGTTTTCATGCACCAGGGTTATATTTTGGGTGAAAGACGAGGCAAATTAATCACGCAGATTGTAAAAGCAAAATGAGATGTGCTAATCAGGAGAAAAAACGTATTCTTGAAATACAGAGAGGACAGAGAACTTCTCCAGACGTGGGCAGAACAAAAGAGTGGAGAAAAAAGAAGGTGTGTTTATGTCAGCATCACAGCAATACCCATTCCAAACAAAAACCCAACTGAAATGCTGAGCACTAATAAATCTCATTACACATTCTACTCTGTCTCCAGCCGCATGTTCAGACTGAGAAGAGCAGACAAATGGGAACAAGCTTCACATTTTTTACTGTAACGTGGGGTAATTATTAAACAGAACGGCTTGTCTTCCTTGTCAAACAAGAGTTAAAATCTCAAGGACTTGGAACAGGTCTTAGGAGACGTTTCCAAGAGCGTACTCTGCTTTTTGGCAGCAGTCAAGGCCAAATCTTTGCAAGGACCCGTGTAGCAGCAGAATACAGGCCTACAAGGAAGCTGGGGAAGGACTTTTCATGAGGGCAGTTAATGACAGAACAAGGGGAAATGGGTTTAAGCTGAAAGAGGGGAGGTTTAGATGAGATATTAGGAAGAAGTTCTTCACTGTGAGGGTGGTCAGACACTGGAACAGGTTGCCCAAGGAAGCTGTGGCTGCTCCTCCCTGGAAGTGTTCTCGGCCAGGCTGGATGAGGCTTTGAGCAACCTGGTCTAGTGGAAGGTGTCCCTGCTGCTGGCAGGGGGGTTGGGACTGGATGAGCTTTAAGGTCCCTTCCAACCCAAACCACTCTATGATTCTATAATACGGAGCCCCGCTGGGCAGTGTCACAAAAAGCCTGAGCCACATCACAAGCTTCTCTCTACCTACTTCTTCATCACCAGGAAGAAAAGTGACCAATCCCTCTGGGATTCAGGCTTAATGGAAGAACGTCGGGATAGTCTGTGAAAGCTCCAGGCAGCAAAGGGACAGAGGATGTGAACGCTCGGATCACCTGGATTATATTCGGATGAGGCTGCAACTTCTTCTTGCCAAGGATGGGTTTTCTGCACAAAAGTAGAGATACCACAGTTTACATCGATCTCCTGGTCTGTTCTGATTTATCACAGACACATCTCTGTTATTTCTGAAATTACTTTTCACTAATAGGGCCCACCCTCCCCATCAAAGAGCTCCAAAGCAGCGTGCTCAGGCATTTATTCCCCAGTGAAAACCTTCTTACAGAGAGCATCGAGGCTGCCCAGTACAGATTACAGGACTGCCCATTAAGCAAATGTTCAAACATTCACATCCTGGGAACCATTTGGTTTGAAAGAACAGGGAGATCAACCTCCTGCCCTCACGGCTGATTTCCTAACCGACGCCTCAGCCCAGCGTTTCCCACATGGATGTGGAGCACCCACAGCCTGAGCAGATGCACTGCAGCAGCAGGCAGGTCCCAGCACCTTCTCTGGAGTTCAAAATCTCCCTTGGTGCTTCCCACAACAAAGTGAACTATCCTCAAGGCAGAGCTGTCTGCTGATACACCGGCGGAGCGTACACAAACCGAGACTGCACCTGTGGCTGTCAGAAGGGCTCTGTTGTAACTGGATTTCCCTATGTACAATGGTCAAACAGGAAATACTGGTGCTTTACCAGCGCACCAAATGAAGCTTGGCTGGAAATCCTCACACTTAACATGTAGCCTTTCATTTTATTCAGACCCTACTAGCCCTTCCACGCTGCTAACAAAGACAGAGCTACTCACAGGCTGCTTCTCAGTTCAAAAAGAACTACAACAGCAGCTTTAGAGGAAAAAAAAACAACAAACACAATTACTTTGTTAGACATAAAATAAAGGTCAACTTCACACTGGGCATATCGATTGAGACCCTCTATTTTATGGCACAGGCAGGAAACAGTCACTGCAATGAAAGGCAGGTTACCTAGCTGTGTCTGCAGAACAGAGCGCTCTCCCTGCTCGTCCCCTGAATGTCAACTACCCCTTTGGCTGCTCCGTTGCATTCTCAGCTAGTGACGTACCACACAGCATTCATTATTCATTTGTATTAACAGCTGAGATGTATTTGAAATTTAAATCAGACAATCTGGACTGTGGGCTCCATTGTTCCAAATCCAACAAAAAGAGAAAATTTTTAACAAAAAGATCACAAACTCTGGGGAATTTAAAAGTTTCTGTGTGATTTGCCACCCTCACGCTGTTGCTCACTTCTCACTGGGGTGAAAGAGGGAGAACCAAGTCATTTTCCATTTTCTTTCTCACCAGCTTCCCTGAACTAGACCAGTTTCCACTTCCCTGCCCAGCACCCATTTTACAACCAAACCAGTTCTAAAACAGTACAAATCAAAACTGTATTACAGTCAAATTGTTTGTTGTTTAATACAGTCAAATTGTTACCGACTGGAGGTGTATATTTCTTTTTAATTAAAAAGCACCTTGATGCACATTTAAATTATGTCTAATCATAATTAGCTCCTCCCAGCTTTAACTCTGCAGATATCAACGCATTTTACACAGGGGGAAAATAAGGCACAGGGCACAGAAGTGCCTGGCCAGTCACCCATAAGACTGCTGGCAGGACCCCAACTGGTCCCCAGTTATCGGCGTACCCTTCCAACACCCTCCTGGACTTTGCCATCCAGGTTCACCCACAGGGATTCCCCGCACGCCAACAAGCTGAATCCTGCTCCACTGAGGAAACAAGACTGTGTTGAATCGCTGTTTGAACACCAGCATTGCTCTGCATTTTCCTAACCACGCTGGAAAAAAAGCACATCAGAGAAAAATCCCCAAGGCAGCCAGCGACCCATCCCTGCGCGACGTCTGAGGTGTGCGGCGCTTCTGAAGGCACCGTCGTTTAGACAAACCACAGGCACAGGCCTCCTGAGTCATTCATAATCCCAAAGCTTCCTTTTTATCTGCTGTCAACAACTAGTACAGAAACCTCTGGCCATCTTCTTAACATCAAAATCACAGAATCACAGGATGTCAGGGAT
>NW_010306000.1:0-23401 GCF_000700745.2 Antrostomus carolinensis
AACCAACCAACCAAAAAACCCTCAAACACCCTCTGTAGAAGCTACCATGAATATGTTCATATAGCCGCAGGGAGATTGTATAGATGTGAGCCAGTGAACAGCAGAGGTGGATTCTTTCTTCAATGCTTCATGATTGCTCTTGTTCCTGTGAATTGCTTTAGCCTTTAGAACAAGATACAAACTTCTCTGTGTGGGAGAATAAGCGAGATTAAGACAAATTCAACTCCCTACATGCGTTGTTTAAATGGCTCATCATCAAGAGGATACTTGGAACAGCATCAGTTCTCATAAACACAAACCAATGAGGCTTGAACAGCGATCCGCAGAAGTGCACTTCAAGGCCAGATTCCACCTTCAAGGCACAGCTTGAATCCTGGCCTCTAAACTGAGCTGTTTTGTCCATGGTGAGCCAAGAAGGGATGTATCAACAGCTGTAGGTCTCCAAGGGCAGGATAAACAAAACTATTAGAACAAATGGAACAAAAATGCAAATATTCTCTTCTTTTCCCCCCCTCCCCACCAAGAAAATGAGTCTTGGTTTTTGCCTCTTTCTGAAGAAGCTATATTTCTGTGGTTATTGCATATCCTCTGTTGTGGATAAGATACCTGCACAGCAGGGATTGTTTTTTTCCTCTCTGCCTTTCTGTTTCTGTTTCCAGCTTTCCCATTTATCCCTTGAAACTGCTGCTGTTCCAAATATTCTCTCTGAACAATTTCAGTAACGCATGCAGGGCGCTCAATTTGCTGCTTTTCTTCAAACCCTGCCAGCTCACCCAGTTTGAACAGTACGAGGCCACTGTTTCTTGGGTTGTTTTTTTCTGAAGCTGGTAAGTTCATACATGCTTATGAAGAAACAAGAGGAAGGACTTGAATGAGAAAAAAAAGTGAGGATTTGGTGGCAATTCTTTGTTTTTTTCCTCCTGTCCAGATACTATGTGAGTTGAGCAGTTGTCTGTACTGGTGTCTGTAATCATGTCTGTAACTGGGTGGATGCCCTGGTTGCTCTTCTTTCTTTCCCTTTTTCTTTCTTTCCCTTTTTCTTTCTTTCCCTTTTTCTTTCTTTCCCTTTTTCTTTCTTTCCCTTTTTCTTTCCCTTGATATTTGCAGAGCTCAGAGCTGCTCTCAAGTGGAAGCAATTTAAAATTGGAGTTCTGGAGTTGAAGAAATCCTGGAGATAAGAGAAACAAATGAAAATATTCAAAAATATATGAAAATTGATAGCAGAGCAGATAAGATGATGCTAAAGCCTAAGAGGCAAGAATTGCAATTGCCCTTAGGGCAGGAGGAAGGAGAAGTTTAATTTTCTTCTCCACGTGGTCTTTCCATGCTTCTCACTCCTTTGGGAACATCAGTGATCAGCATCCTTCACATCAAAAAGAAATTCTTATCATATGCCTTGTTTGGAGTTTTCCACTGTGAAATACAGAGTGAAAAATCCTGCTACTGGCTGAATTTTGTATCCAGGTTATTCTGTAGTTTTTAGGAAAAAAAAAAAAAAAGTAATCTTTATTTTGTAACAGATGTTACGCAGTTATCTTAGAGAAATATTTGAAGTGGCAAAGCTGACATAGTAGTGCTAAATTTTTCTCTCAGTGTTGCTGATTTTGATGAAATGTACTTGTTCATTGACTCCATTTTGCTGGTTCAGAAATGAAAACCCTCTGAGGGACTCTTCTCATCCTTTTATCTCTGAAGTTTTTGTGCAAGACCAGCTTTACTGCCTTATTTTCATTATGGTTTTTGTATCAACTGCAGCTCTGTTGGTCAGGCTCAGCACACTTGCCAAAACAACTCTTTCAACTGGGTTTAAAACCAGGCTTTGATAAGTCCAGCTTCAGCTGCTGTGCCAGGACAGCGCTATTAACTGGATGGTAATGGGCTGCCCAGTGCTGCCAGCACAGTCCCCTGGCTGGCTCTGGAGCAGCTGCCAGCAGGGAAGGTGCCAGGGTGACTGGGGTGACTGGGGGAGCTCCGCTGGCACGACCCTGTGCACCAGGATTCGTGTGGGCCAGCGTTTAATACCGTTCTGTTGCTGGCTGTCAGGGCTGTGGTGGCTGTGACAGTCTGTGTGATACACCCAGTTGCTTCTGAGAGTCACTGCAGCTGGCTGGAAGCTCACCAGTGGCTGCAGCTCCTGCCATCCTGCATCTTCTGCAGAGAAATGGGATATGGAGCTGAAAAGTGTTAGAGAAACAATGTCTGTGCATTGGAAATAACGATCTTTATAGTGCTGAATTGCCATTTGTCATTAATTGGGGTATAACATCTACTTTTAATCACAGAATGTTGTGAGTTGGGAGGGACCCACAAGGATGATGGAGTCCAACTCCTGTCTCTGCACAGGACAGTCCCAGGATTCAGACCGTGTCCCTGAAGGCACATGTTGGCCAAATGCTTCTGGAATCTTGTCAGGCTTGGTGCCATGAGCACCTCCCTGGGGAGCCTGTTCCAGTGCTCCACCACCCTCTGCCTCAAGAACCTTTTCCTCATGGCCAACCTCACCCTCCCCTGCCACATCTTCCTGCCATTTCCTCTGCTCCTGGCATTCGTTGGTGGCCAGAGAGAAGAGATCAGCACCTGCCCCTCCTCTTCCCCTTGGGAGGAAGTTCTAGACCCCCATGAGATCTCCTCTCAGTCTCCTCTTCTCCAGGCTGAACAAACCAAGTGACTTCAGCACTGGAGTTGTTTGTTTGTGGAGTTTTTATTTTATTTTATTTTTCCTAAAGCCATCTGTGTATCTTCTTCCTGTGCTGTAAGAAACTAATTCTGATCTAAGTAGTGTTACCAGAAGTGAATAATAACTCTCCTGGCAATACTGACATTGCCTAAGTGTAAATGGAGCCCGATGTCGCTTCCAAATCTAAAGCCAATATTGTTTGCATTCAGTTTATGAAGTGATAGGCTCCTCTTCTGAAATCCTGATGAATTGTAATTAACTTTCTTCATCTTCTTGACATAGTTATATCCATAGCCTGGTCTTTTTAATTCTGAAGTCCTTGTGTAGGAAGCTGGACAATGTATTGAAGAATTAACTTGTGCTCTGAACTTCTGAAACAGTTTCACAGCTCCTATATACCTTGTCTATTTAGTTATTTTGGGAAGATCATTCCTCGTTGCATTTTGTTAAAGGCGTTTAACCATTTTCCCGAGTTGATGGGTAGGTTGATTTTGAAATGCATTCAGCAAGTCTCCTCCAAAGAGACACACTTTTAAGGTACTTTTGATGAGTGTTCCCTATTCCTGCGAATCCCTGAATAGTGAAGGACTCGTGGTTTTGTTTATCCCTCATTAGTTGTGTCCTTCAGTCCTCCAACTTTGGAAGGTTTAAAATGGGCTGTCAGACCTTAATGCCAGGTAAAGTATATAGTCTAATATAACATATCTCAAGTGACTTTATGCATAAATATGGAGTTGCAAGGAAAAGTTCATGGCACTTGAAATGTTGTATTCCAAACTCACTTGCTGGAAATGCTTTTGCAGGATGTATTATTAATATTTATTGGTTCTGGTGAAGCTGTAATATCATAATGCATTACAGCAATGTCTGTGACACCAGTGACAGCTTTCATCACTTATAAAACTACGCTCCAGTACATGCAGTAACGTCGCCTTTAGACTTAAACTGCCATGATTGCATCTGGCAGCTGCATATGGTGAAACTTAGCTACTGCCCTTTTAATTAGATTATAGTTGGGAGCTTGCTTCTGGGAGCTTGCTGATCAACTGAATTTCACAGTAAAATAACAGAAATGTGACTTATTGTGAGTAAGGGCATTTGCAGTACATGCAAGAGCAGGCAAGAGGTTGGTTTTGTGTCTAAAGTAACTGATTGCAGTGTTCTATCTCTGCTGCTTCTGATAGAAAACGACTACTGCAGACTCGGATCACACCCTTCCTCTCCCTTCTTTTCCCAAACTACCCTGAGGAAATCTGAGGAAGGAAGAATAATGCTACTGTCTCATTTGGTTGCACTGTGAGTGAAGTACTCCGTCAACCTTTTCATTCAAAAGAAAAGAAGTTCTAAAAATAGAACTTGTCAAAATCGGTTCTCAAGAGCTTCTAACTTCACCTCCTATAGGCACTGTCCCTCCTTCAATAGTAAAATCATAGAATGGTTTGGGTTGGAAGGGACCTTAAAGATCATCTAGTTCCAACCCCCCTGCCATCAGCAGGGACATCTTCCACTAGACCAGGTTGCTCAAAGCCTCATCCAGCCTGGCCTGGAACACTTCCAGGGAGGGGGCATCCACAACTTCCTTGGGCAAGTTCCAGTGTCTGACCACCCTCACAGTGAAGAACTTCTTCCTAATATCTCATCTAAACCTCCCCTCTTTCAGCTTAAATAAGTCCTAAGAGGAGGTTCCCACTGCTGGGCTCTCAGGTCTAAGGTAAAGCAACTTTGAGACACCTGTATGGACCTTTCTGTTTGTGTCCTGCTCTGTTCTCATGAGAAATCCAGCCATTTCACTTCTGAATAAAAGAAGATGCCCCAAATTTGAAACTTACTACAAAATATAAAACAAAGAAGTTGTTGAGATCCAGTCACTGTTTTGATGGTATATTAAGTTTTGTTAGTCAAATAGTATACACAGGAAACTGTCTGATATCAAAACAAGTATAACTGATGGTTCTGAAATGAAACACACTGATTCTTTCAGCCAGTTCTGCTCTTGTCAGTAGTGAATTTAGATCAACATCTTCACCTCAAGGCCAATGTGATGGGAGTGACCTTATTCAGAGTGGTCTACAAGACTAACAACCCTCACTGAAAAATAAATATATGTAAAAAAAAAATCAGTCTAGTCCTGATTAAGCTGCTTCTGTGGAACATGATAGGTAGCCCTCTCCCTTTGGATCTGTTGAAAGCTGATCCAATGCTGTATTTCAGTTTCTAGCTTTGAAGCTCTCCCCAGTCAGGTTTTGTTGACTTTTTCATAAGGGAGACACTCCCAAATCTGAGCCTGTAGACTCCCCAAATTCTCTAATACTTCAAAATTTTTCCTTTGAGGAGCTCATTTGTTTGGTGTTTTCTTATTTATAGCTTTTACTTTGAGGGGCAAATTGTAGCTGTCAAAAATAAAAACACTCTGCCAGACAATTTCTAATATTTTTTTTCTGTCTCTATTTGTTTCTTCTGTCTAGAAATTGTCTCTGGATCCTTACAACTGCAGAGTTGTACTTATAGTAGTACTTTCTGAAATAAACCACCACCTTTTCTTAGTTGTCTAGACATAGATTTAGATGTTTGCTTTAGGCTATTCAAATTTAAGTATTTTGGACACGGTTTCTCAGCATCTCTTTTTATTTTTTAATTGGAGCTGAGGGATTTTGCTTGAGGAAGCTCAATTAAGACAACTTTGGCTTGCATAATTACCTCAGCAGGTTAGTAACTCAGTGCCAAGCTCCATGAAAGTTTAAAAACATTTGGGATTTAATGGTAGAAATTGTTAATATGAAAGTTTTCAGTGTACCATTTTCCTTTCAGGTTTTCTAGAAGCTGCTGGTCTTATGGGGTCATTTAAAAAAAGAGAAGTAAAGAATCCTGAGGGGCATTGCTTGCTGTGTGTTAGAGAGCAAGGTTTTAGTGTGGTCCAAACACTTCTTACAGAATGACCTTCTTTGTCTTGGTCACTGTATTCTAGAGCTTGAAATACCCCAGTATTTGATATATTGTTATTGTACTGATGAAATTAACCTCACGGTTTCCTGCTCCAGAAAGCAGTGACTCTCTAATTGACAGATGGTGATAAAATCCATAATTTTATTACTAATGTTTGTGCAGATTGAAATATGGATCTCTCTGCACATCTCTGAAACAAACAGATTAAAACAAGCTTGATGATTCTAGGTGTGTCTGTAGCATCTCTGTTTGATAAGGTCATATGCTCACATAGCCTAAAGATAAACATTTTTTAGGGATAAATGTTTTTTTGCAACACAGAAAATATAAATACATACCCTAATATGAAGGAGTTGACTTGCTGGCTAAATGTAGCTCATGTTAGAGGCACTTATGTGCCTGGTTGGTATGGAGAGGCATGTATGATTTCACTTTATTATCACCACTTCCAATAACCAAGGTACTTCTAATAATCAAAATACTTCATAGAAACCTTAATGTACTTCTTGCACTGTCCACAATACCCGTAACTTCAAACATTTTTATCGCCATCTAGTTATTCTCCCATTTCTTTCAGTATATTCTTCTGGCTATAAGCAATAAAACCTCAGGAATTGCTTATCTGTTGCTCTGAGGATTGGTATTTTCATCTCCACCCTGTCACCTTGAGGTGGACTCTCCTGTATCTCACCTCCCTGTGGAGGGATGCCCTAGTGGGCTGTGGAAGCAGACCCTTAGGGGAGTTGGTAGGATGTAGATTTCTTGTTTAGATGCTTGATTACAGCAGTTAGCCTGTGTGCTGCTGTCCCCATGTTTTCACTTGTTATGGCAAAGAAATTATTTTCAGGTTAAGCCAGCTCAGGTTGTAGCTTTGTTTCACAAC
Organism: Antrostomus carolinensis; assembly: GCF_000700745.2. NCBI lineage: Eukaryota > Metazoa > Chordata > Aves > Caprimulgiformes > Caprimulgidae > Antrostomus > Antrostomus carolinensis. The sequence continues at coordinate 6,504 of NW_010306000.1, forward strand.
ACACTGTCTGTCATTCCCTGTGCTGGAGGGAGAGAGTGGCTGAGTGACTGGGAGGAGAAGGATGATGATGAACTAAGTAAGGGACTGATGGGAGGAAGTGCCACATTACTTCTGTGGGATTTTCTAGAGGTAAAACCACACTGTTCCAGCTGTGAGGATACTTTTGCTCCAGGAATGCTAACTGGAGATGCCATTTTTGCCTAATCTTTTAAACAAATAAAAATCTGAAAGGTTGGATTCCTGGACAAAGCAGGAAGAATTGAAGCAATGATTCATACGTTGCTCTGCAGTACAAACTGATGGAGTAAGATGGAGTATGAATTTCCATCAGTACAAACTGATGGTAAGAGTCTTGAGATTTGTGGTAGCAGCTGCATCCCCTGTGGTTACAGGGCAGCATGCCCGAGGCAAGCCGAAGCCAGTCCAGGAGCTCTTCCTTACCACTGTGTTCCTCCTTTGCACATCCTTAGGGTAGCCATGACAACCATCTCCTGGTCCTGGTGAACAGCTAATGATCTTGTTAACTGCTCAGTGCATCTCCTCTGCTCAACTGGTGTTCGCTGGTTTCTCTTTGGGAGGAGAGTTCTGTTCATTCGCTAAATAATTATTACTAGTTTTGCAGTCTGATGTTGTATTGTTTGATAAGATTGCCAACAAGAAATCAAGGCACCTGTGGCAATTGTCATGTTTACTAACTGGCAAAGCAGTGGTGGTTGAATTTCACCAAACTTGTCTATCCTTTCATAATTAACCTGTCACAAACATAGTACAATTGAGTTTGAGGGGAAGGAAGAGGTGGCCAGCTCCTACCTAGACAGATAGTGGTCTTTTTCCTGTGACCAGCAGGGCTTGCTCCCTAAGGAAATTCATCTCACTTTATAAAATTATTCTGTCTGTTCCTGCAGATGTTCTTTTTTACAGGAGAGAATGCAATCAGTGCTCTTACCACACTTGCTTTTCTCCCTAAGCTTTTCTTTTATACACTGATCAGAAGGAATCAGCAGTTTTTCTTGTGTTCCCCACACCTTTGGTGTTTAGCTTGCATGTAGGCAAGAGTAATTTTAAAGACAACTAATCTTGGTTTAGCCTCTGTGTGCCGAGGAACTAAAGCAATATTTCACAATTCTATTTTGTAGGTTTTTAAAGCCAGAAATTACTTTCTTTATAAAACCCATAGTCTGTAAAGTTGTAAAAGACAAACAAATTATAACCCCTTTTTTCAACCTCTCTGGTACGTGCAGGGTACAAGAATTCATCCCTTAACTGAATTTTTGGCACATTCCTACATTAAGTCCAGTTCTTGCTATTTCAAAATTCACAGTACTTCATGTCTGTGAACTCAGTTGGAGTTTGTTGATATCTCTCAAAATATCTTGGCTTACAGAGCGTGCTTGCCCCTCTTGCATTTTCCTGAAAGCATATGCAATGAACTGAATAGTTCAGAGTTTGTGGGTGTGAGGGGGCGATGTTGTTCTACTTCCTCTTAGTCATTCCAGCCTTATGCTTGAGGAGAGGCAAGAGCTACAGTTAATCAGTCCTGTCTTCTACCCTATCAATGGTTTTTTTATACATTATTAAAACTGGTGTTCCTTCTGCCCACGTACAGGAATACATCTGTGCTGGCCACGGGGCAAACAAACAGGAATGCTGGCCTTGGGCTGAGCTGGTTGTGCCCTGTTGTGGAAATGTGGTAGGCTGAATTTTGGGACTGATGAAACCTTTATAGAAGGTTTTTTTCACTTTCATTGAAAAAGTTTCTTGGGAATTGAACTAGTCATGACCTCAATGGAAGTAGCTACTGAACAATGTATATCTGGAATATCTTCTTTATTAATTTAAGTAATGTGTGAGGGGAAGTGTTAGGTTCCCAGAGGAGTTTTGGATGCTCCTCCCTGGAAGTGTTGAAGGCCAGGTTGGATGAGGCTTTGAGCAATCTGGTCTAGTGGAAAGTGTCCCTGCTGATGGCAGGGGGGTTGGAACTGGATGAGCTTTAAGGTCCCTCCCAATCCAAACCATTCTATGATTCTATAAGTGACAAAAATAAGAAAAGATCAGAAAGAGGAGTGCATTTCATTTAAGTTGTCTACAAGAAACTCTTAAACCCTGTACAGAACAGTGTCCAAAGGCAAAAGAAGCCCCTAGACAAACCAGACATGTCTGTGTACCCAGAACAGAAACACCAGAAGAATCACACAGGAATGTCAGACTGAGTGGAGTTGGGATTCAAATAAAGACGTGTGTGCATGTTAGAGAAGCTGATTTACATTGAAGTTGTGATAGAAGTTGCCAGATAACACCTGCACAGGTATAACTGTACAGTGATGTCTCCTCTGGAGGTAGAGGTGGTTCTCAGGTTTTTGAAGGAATGCTGCATTATTTCATGTTCTGTTGCTGCTTTTTTTTCTGAGAAGAGCTACAAGCAAGAACAAAACTAAACAAACCTCTGTAGCAAGTGACGATATGTGATACACGATTGTTTTTCAAGAAGAGGCTGTTGCAAGGAGAGTATTTATCTATTTGCACTGATTCTTTGATTGCCTGGTAGGAGAGTGGTGTTGATGCATCAGTTAAGATAAAATAAAACAGAATTCAGATTCTGTCTGAGACTGACCCTCAAATGAGAAATTTATATTGTTGGTCTTAACATCTCTACGATTGAGGAGTGAAAGTAATTTTAACAGCTTTTTTTCATTCATATAGGTAGCCAATAAATGCAAAATGCATGCAATAACATTTGAAACTGATGGTTCTTGCTTGTTAAATGGTGTTCAATGTGGACTTTGACTCCTTTTCAGCTGATGCAGTATTATCCAACTGAATTTCATTGATGCAGAACAGCAATGACAAGACTCTACTGCTGATGACTCTAAGGAAGAGTCTAAAAAGACTGACTAAAAAGTTTGATGATGCTCATGGGGACTGTTTAACTTCCTGGACGTACATTACATAACGTTCAGCTTCATTTCCTTCACTTAAAGTATGTTTGTGAATAGGGTACAGTCAGTTTAAAAAATGCTCTGTGTACTGCTGTGGAAACGAAAGGGAGTGCCCTCGGCTCTTGCTGAAGAGAGATGCTGAGAACATGCTGCACCATAATAAGTGCTCAGCTGTTCCTTGGATCAAGACCTGCTGCATGAAGAGGCATGAGGAAGCATAAAACCAAAAGTAATATAGCCTAAAGTCAGGCAGAACCAGAGAAGCAGTTACTGTTATGACTAGAATGATAATTAAGAGCTGAATTCCCAGTTGTCAGTAGAACAGTCTACGCTTGTACCAGAAGTACAAGAAGAATTGAACTGAAGAATTTACCCCAGACATCTCAGATTAGACTGATAAGATCAGAACGTTGTCACGTTGACTGGCAAGACTGGATCAGATGTCTGTTCTGTTTCACAGGCTTCACCCTACTGACCATCTTCCATTTGCTTTGGCACATCTTGCTTTACATATATGAAAATATATGAATGAGTTCTATCTTAAGAGATCACTGCCAGCAGAAGAGCTGGTTGCATCCTCTGCCTATCATAGAATGGTTAGGATTGGAAGGGACCTTAAAGCTCATCCAGTTCCAACCCCCCTGCCATCAGCAGGGACACCTTCCACTAGACCAGGTTGCTCAAAGCCTCATCCAACCTGGCCTTCAACACTTCCAGGGAGGAGCATCCACAGCTTCTCTGGGCAACCTGGGCCAGTGTCTGACCACCCTCACAGTGAAGAACTTCTTCCTAATATCTCATCTAAACCTCCCCTCTTTCAGCTTAAACCTATTTCCCCTTGTTTTGTCATTAACTGCCCTTATGAAAAGTCCCTCCCCAGCTTTCTTGTAGCCCCTTCAGGTACTGGGAGGCCGCTATAAGATCTCCCTGGAGCCTTCTCTTCTCCAGGCTGAAAAGCCCCAACTCTTTCAGCCTGTCCTCACAGCAGAGGTGCTCCAGCCCTCGGATCATCCTGGTGGCCCCCTCTGGACTAGTTCTAACTGGTCCATGACTTTCTTGTGTTGGGTGCTCCAGAACTGGATGCAGTATTCCAGGTGGGGCCTTACGAGAGCGGGGTAGAGGGGGAGAATCACCTCCCTCGACCTGCTGGACACACTTCTCTTGATGTATGGGTGCTCCTTCCCACCTCCCTGGCTCTCTTCCTTTTCCCTGGATGTGTATATGGGGAACTTCACTGGCAAATCTATTAGATAACCTCTCTAGACTTCAAGTGATGTGGAAGGGGAAGTAGGGAGAAATCTAAATTGGTTGGTTTTAGTTCATTCCTACTGGGAAATTTAATTCTGCACAGCTTAACCTCTTTCATAGCCATCAATGGGATTTAAGTGTGTATTTAAAAGCTAAGTTTACATTTAGTGCTTTGTCTTGTAAAAGCATTTCATTATAAATCTTCTTTGTGCCCAACTATGTACTTATTCTATTTTCTGTCCAACTAAATAATTAAGAATACTATAACTTGATTATTTCACATGAAAAGCTTTTCAGGAGTGGTTAGGAAGAAAGATTACTTCAATTTGTATATAAGTTTTTGTGGTTTGTTGGATTTTTTTAGCATTGTTTGATACCAAATATTTTATTAGCACGCAGATAGTCTAACCCACACGTTAAGCATTTCATTAAGATGTATAAAATTCTCCCTCCTGCTGTTGTTTAAGCCTGTCTGGCAATAACATATATGACAAAGATCAGCGATGGAGTGCTGAATAGCTGCCCCTGCAACTAAAAGACTGGGGGAAATTTACTTTTTGAAAATTGAAGATTATTTCACATCTGTTGTAACCTTGACAGCTCTCAAAGTGAGCTCGGTTCTTGACGCAGGGGTGGAAGAGCTGAGCTGTCTGTGTAATTGTGTCCACATTGAGCAACACAACTTGTTTGCTGAGATTAGAATGTGAAATCCCCCACATCTGCAGGCCAGTTTAAAAGCCACAGTGATGCTCAGGGCTCATCCTCAACAAAAGAAAGATGAGCTTCTGCTTATGGATATTTTTTTTTTTAAATACCATTTTTGACACTGCTCTTGACCTCCTGCATGATATAAATTTAGAAGCTTTTCTCACCTTGTACAGCTTTTAGGATGAGAAACTAATACCTGGGCTCAGTCTATCATAGTGATGTGCTGAATGAAGTCTTATATTATGTAATATTAAGAGAGATACATGTTCTTTTTAAAAAAAAAAATAAACCTAGAATGCCCAGCACCACGAAGAAAATTGAGAAATCCAGTTCTTTTTTTATAACAGTAATCTTAATATCCCTAAGCCAATAATTAATAAATGGACAAGCTAAAAAAAATTAACTGCTTTTAAGAAACGCAGTTATTAGGGAAGTTTGAGGTATGTTGATAATGTTTTGACCAATTAAAAGATTGTCTCAGTCTTTATGAAATAAATAGCAATGGTCTTGGCTCAGACTGAGGTGTTTTCCATTGGGCAGCAGTGAAGTGCTGGATAATTTTGTGAGTGTACTGAAATGGGTGATCATCAGGTAATAAGCACAGGAAGAAGGTTGTGCTTTAGGCTTGTATGACTGACTCTGTGCCATTCTGAAAGAGAATAAGAGCCTTTGGTGGAGATTTTTGATACCTTGCTAAGAATCAGAGAAAGGTTGATCAGGTCCAGTCCAGAGAGATGAAGTGATGCCAGCAGAAAGGAGGGCTTATTAAAAATCATAGAATCATGGGATGGTTTGGGTTGGAAGGGACCTTCAAGCTCATCCAGTCCCAACCCCCCTGCCATCAGCAGGGACACCTTCCACTAGACCAGGTTGCTCAAAGCCTCATCCAACCTGGCCTTGAACACTTCCAGGGAGGGGGCATCCACAACTTCCTTGGGCAACCTATTCCAGTGTCTGACCACCCTCACAGGAAATAATTTCTTCCTCATATCTCATCTGAATCTCCCCTCTTCCAGGTTAAAGTCATCACCCCTTGTTCTATCACTAACTGAAAAAAAAAAAAAAATTGAGAAAAGGGGCATATTTCATACATAGATGAAGGAATCATGAGAAAGGAGATGGGGGGGCAGGGGAGAAATAAGGCTCTAGCTACCGTGTCCTACTGAGAGCCTGTCCTTTTTCCCTGAAGCACATGTGACTGCTGCACCAGTTCATCTATTTAATTTTCTTAGTGAAAAAATAAACAAAAGGCTGATCTGTGGCTGGGGGACGGGGAGAACCTGAACTAGTGGCTGCAGCAGTTGCTCCCAGGGCGTGTGTGTGTGCACCCTGTTGCTTCTTACATTTTCTCTGCTATAAAATGTGAGTAATAATGCTTAAATTATGTATCATTCAGTGTTGTGCGAGTTCATTAGATAAGGCTACATAGTCCTTTGAAGATGAAATGCATAATATAAATGTCATATAATGCTGACTAAGGGTCTCTGTGTCAGGTATATAGAACCATGGTGAGTGCAGACATGGGAGAGCTGGGAGGCAGAAGGTGGAGGCACTGGGGCTGGCTGCTTGCAAATTGACTTCAGTCGAGCAACAGAAAAGCACATTCTTCTTAAAAACACAGATTTATCCTGTGCTGACAAGCCCTGCAGAGTGCCACAGCAACATGTAAAGACTTCTGGACTGAACCTTTTAGTTGTGTACTCTCTAACCTACCACTTCAGGAGTCTTTGCTTTGTTACATGTGAGAGAGATCCAAAGGGGCAAAGAGAAGGAACTGAAATGCAAGATCTCTTGGCTTGGTATGTTGGACCCAAGCCACTTGGCAGTAGTGGGTTAGATGCCAAGGTAGCCTGAAGTTTAAAGGAATAAATGGAAGGATGAAGATAAATGGAAGACATACATATATGGCTCCAGGAGCCGGAATTTTAATAATATCAGTGGTTGTGTGATGAGCCAAACTGGAACTGTTGCTTAATGAAGCATTTTAGCAAAGCTCAGGGGGTGAATTACTCAAAAGCATTAGTGCTATAACCCTTTTTTCTGTTTAGTTTACTTCCTTGTTTCCCCAGTTGGATCTTTCTCACTGGTGTATACAATAACTTTATCCTCTAAAGATCTCTGAGCAGGTGTTGTCTCTTAGCTAGCATAACTACCTAACTTTTCACCATTATTTACTAACAAAAGACATTTCATTTGGTAACTAAGGCATGATTATTTATTTTTTTATTCCTTTCAACAATTTTTTGGCTGCTTACCATGTGTTTTGCAACTGAGCAACATCACGGTACATTTCGTTTGTCACCGGTGTCAGCAAGCTCTCTTACGGTGCTTGAAATAGTTTGACCAGTTTGGGGCTTAGAGTGACTTAGATGAGTAAGTTGCATCTTACTGGAAGGTCAATCAAAAGAAATGTGGATTTGTAAGTCTCCTTGGTGAAAAAGCACAGAAATACTTATTAATTCCAGATCAGCATTGCTTAGCAATGACAAAGGGAAGATTAGAAAGTAACAGTAGGGAAGGCGTTGCTGTGTCTTTGAGGTCTTTTTCTGTAGAAGTTGTGTTTTGTTAATCTATTGTTGAAAGATTTCAAAAGCATAAAGTCACATAATGAGTAGGTTTTTGTTGGTTTTTTTTTTTAATAGATCATTATTTCAGTTTGAACAGTGTATGTATATATATATAGATAGATAGATAGAGATATATATAGATATAGATATATTGGTTTCTTCTCCAGATAACCAAGTTCTTCATTAAACTCCATAACTAGTATTTTTTTCCACGTGGATTTAAGACTGAGTTTACTATTCCTTTTCCACTTGGGTTGAATCTTCTGTTACTTAAACAAGGTTAACTTATTTTCTCTAAAATTTTTCTTGCAGGTCTTAAAATCCCCAGCCATGTATTTCCTTGGACTGTTGTCTTTGCTTGTTTTGCAAAGCGAAGCCTTCAAGACCGATTTTCCTGATGAAACCATTGCTGAGCTTTCTGTGAATGTTTACAATCAGCTGAGAGCTGCAAGAGAAGATGAGAATATTCTTTTCTCTCCTCTGAGCATTGTGATAGCCATGGGAATGGTAGAGCTTGGAGCCCATGGAACCACTTTGAAAGAAATTCGACATTCCTTGGGTTTTGACAGCTTAAAAAATGGTAAGGAAGGCCTTTTAGTCATGTTTTTATTTAAAGAAACAGATGGCAGTGCCTTAACAAGGGTGGAAGTGGTCACATCTGTGGGTTATTAATCAGTAGACTTCTTGGCATCCTGTTTGATGGCCTGAGCAGGCTGAAGCGTGCTTCAGTGGATTCTGCATATAAACTGAGAGATGCTGACATACAGTCCTGGCTTGGGCACCTGAATCTTAAGCAACTGCTGTTTAACTGTTGATCTTGGTTTCCATCTGCAAAATCAGCTTGTTTTTGCCTCAAGAGTTCCTACAGTTCTCTAGAGTTCCTAAAAAGGAACATCATTTTGGGGGATTATAATGAAACCTAAAAAGGAAGGCAGGAGTTTTAGCAATATTACTTATATGAAAGTATGAAAGTCTTAGTAATTTAACTGGAAATGTCTCTTGACTTTAACACAACTTGTTTGGTTCTTTTAGGCAGAACCTGTGGGTTCATTACACTAATTTGATGTCACTAATGTTCTGTCTGTGTTGCATAATGTCACATACAGAGCTAATTTGGGAAATAAAAGCATCTTGATTGTTTCAACACAATATTCCACGTGTTCCCATCAGCCTTTCTGAGAAACAGGATTCATTTCTTCAGCAGAGAACAAATCCTGCTCCATTTGTAGTATGGGATGAGCTAAGTCATGCGTCTGGATGCAGTGCTGGGCTGTGGAGTGCCAGCCCACTCTGTTAGTGCAGGCAGCTGTAATATGACTGCAGATGGAGGGGATGAGGGAATGGCAAAAAAATACTCTGAAAGGGCAATTTCTATGAATTTTGATGTCAAAGTAATTGGTTTGAAACCTGACTTAAATTTGTTATTCATACAAGGTACTGGACTTTTAAGTCCTTAGTGAAAGGATCTTGGGGAGGAATTTCTGAATGCAGTGTTCAAGACATGCTCAGCAGTACCACAGCACAGATTCTGCTTCTCTGTGGAGACTCCAGCTCATACTCAGTTCTACAGTTTGTCTCTAAAACATTGATAAATTATCCCTCAGCTATAATCAAAAAAGTTATGCAGTTGATTTGAGCTGGGCCATTCTTACATATGAGTGGTATTCAGTGGAAGTACTCCAATGATTTCTGCTTGGAATATATCATTACATTCAATTTTTAAGGTGGTGGGTTTTGGGGGGATTCTTTTTGTTTGGGTTTTTTTTGTTTTGTTTTGTTTGCTTGTTTTTTAATTAGAAACTTCACCTTCAAGTAGACAATGCAATGGTAAAAACTTCCTATCTTAAAGCAAACTACTTTAATCCTACTCAGGATTCCTCATTAGCCAAGCAAATGTTTGTATACCACCTCACACACAATCCTGGACAATTCTAGACCTGTTTTTTGCAGAGAGAAGTCTATGAGGAAGTTTTTAGCCTCAAAACCTGAAGTTCCTTTTTCCTTAAACTGCCTTTGGGGTGTAACAAAAATTCTCTTCAGGATTTATGGTGGCAAGACATAAATGTGTGACTTACAATATTTTATTTTTTTTTAATTACTCTTTTGGTGTTGAAAGTGATTACCAATGATAGCTTTGTCTGTGATGGCATCCAAATGTCTCATTAATTACACTAATAATAGGTAGTAGAAAAAAATAAGCTCTAAATAATATCTTCTGCCTTCTGGATTGTTCTTTCAGCTCTGAAGGTTTAGAAGCAAGTTTATTACAGGAAAACCAAACAAACAGAAAACAAAACACAACAAAGAAACCTTTTTGGGGGTTTTTTTTGTTTGTTTGGTTGGTTTTGTTGGTTTTTTATTTTCATAAAATGTCTTTGTGAATTGCCAGCAGAAAAAACATGGAATAACTTTCTTTTCTGAAGCACTGAATCTGTTTTTCTTCAGGTGAAGAGTTTACCTTCTTGAAGGACCTTTCTGATATGGCAACTACTGAAGAAAGTCATTATGTTCTGACTGTTGCTAACTCTCTCTACGTGCAGAATGGATTTCATATCAGTGACAAATTTCTGCAGTTGGTGAAAAAATACTTCAAAGCTGAAGTAAATAATATAGATTTCAGCCAAAGTGCAGCTGTAGCTACTCACATCAATAAGTGGGTGGAGAATCATACAAATAGTAAGTCCACATGATTCCTTTATGTACTTCCTGCAGTAAGTGTTTGTTTCCAAAGTTACACAGTGTTGTTGAATTGTTGCCTTGGCTTCTATCTGTTCCTTTTGAGACTAAAGTATCTCCTCCCATAAAAAGAATTCAAGTATCAGCTCTTTGTGAAATTGCTTTTTTTTTTCCTGTGCAGGGATGATCTGTTTTAAGTAATATTGCCCATTGCTAATCATGTGGTAGTATCTGTCTGAACCTTTTTTTCCCTGTCTTACTATCTTAAAGTACCTGAAACATATATTGAAGGAGAATGTTTTAATGGTAGGCATTTTAATAGTATTATCATACTGATTTCAGTATTAAATGACAAAAAAAAATAGATAAGTACTGTTGCTAACTGCAGAAGAGTTGACTACAAAGGGGTTGTTGGCTTGTGCTTTGAATGTGTGGAGTGTCACTAGTTCTCTGAGGAACTCATAGTTACAAGGTACTGAGAATAGAATACTAAGGAATACAAAAGATAATTCTGAACCACAAAACCAGGCCCTGTAATTTAATCTTTTCCAATGTGAGGAAACTAGATAGTGTGTTGAGTGAGTAGTTGATTTTAAGGAAGACTGTCAAAAGAGTTTCACAACAAAAATTTGCAGCAGGGGAGTAAGCACAAAATTACCAATGTAAATGTATATATTCAGATCTGAGTGATGGAGTGCTTGCTTCGCTTGTGGAATCCCAAAGGTGAGACATTTTCTGAATACATACAGAGTCTCAAGGTATGGGAGTGGAGTTAGATCCCTGTTGTAGGGATCAAAGCGTGATCTCATTCTAGTTCATCTGGCACACTCTGGAAGTTGCTATTTTAAGAGTAATTCCACAGGGATTTGGTTCTAACATCAATTGTACCATTGTAAATTTGAAGGTATCAGAATCCCTTGTAAAGAATTAACACATCACCATGTAATCTGAGCATTTAAGAATCCATAAGGTTTTGTGGAGATGTATGGCACCAAAGTGGAAAAAAAACACTTCATATAATGCTATTATTCAATTTTGGAAATTATCTGGGTTTTTTTCCAAGGGAAAATGTCAACTATTATATTCATAATGAATTCTGCCCTTTATCTCAAACTACAGAAATAAGAGGAAATGTAAGTGATGCAGCAGATTGCAGAGAGTTTTGGGAGAAAGGTGGTGTCTGTCTGAAGGAAAAGTGAAATTCTCTTTTAGAAAGAACCAAGTTCTCCTGCTTAATACCTGCCACGTGCACTGAGTGAGCTCATAACCATTGTCCTGGAAGGAGCTGTGTGGAGTTAAAGGCAGCGGTGGGTCTCCCAGCATTAGGTTGCGATAGTAACAGTCCCTCAGCCTGGTGTCTGACCACTAGATCTCATTCTCTCCTGCCTGCCAGCTCTGACAGAAGAGGCTCATTTTCTCATTAGAAGATGGGTACAAGACAGGCAGGTTTCCAATTCCAGGATGTTAAGCATGATGGGAGGGTCAGAGCAGAAAACATAACTGTCAAAGGTTTCTCTGGCCAGAAAAATTCTTAACATAGGTTAGTGTATTAACAAGATGTGGCTGAAAAATAGAAGGGAATATGATGTACCAAATAGAAATGGAAAAACTGGAAGTGTATTCCTTCGTAATTTTTCCTTGTTTGTTTGTTTGTTTTTTTCCAACCATAGTGAGTATGGCAGTGTGGGTCACATCTCATTTCTAAGAATGTTCTAGGTAAAATAAAGTACAAACAGCAACCCAGAAGAAATACTGCCATACAATACACAAATTTCACAGCAGTTAGTCGGTGTTACACGCTCCAGAAAGCAGAATTAATCTGTATTTTAAACTGTGGATTAAGAAGTAGTAATCAGACTGAGGAATATGTTTATTTTAACACCTTGCATTGCAATGTCAGTTAAAAATAGAAGTGAGCAAGAAAGCTATCTAAAGTAGGCTGTAATTCTTCAAGAATATTGACAAATCTGGTCAGTGTCCCAAATTTAACAAGCTCAAAATTGTTTTGCTGCAAAGCAAGCCGTTTAAGATGAGCTAAAGCAGGTAACAGACTGTTTTCTGATGTAAATGACTTATTGAGGAGTTAGGAGCAAAGCAGCTCAGCTGACAAACCTCCAATGAATACAGCAGATGCTAGATGGTTTTTTCTCTCTTGCTTTTCAAGAGCTAATGTCAGTGGAACAAATGCTTGGAATTTACAGGGGGTTTTTTATGATTAGTCCTTACTTTGAAGTCTGTTGGACGTTACTTGATTAGAAACTGATTGCTTCCTTCAAAACTGGCCTAGGTGAAGTTCCAATGGGTATACTTATAGACTTTAAATTAAGCACCCATTTAAGTGCTGCTTTGGATTGGAGCCAGAGTTTGTAGAAGTTCTGACCTTAAGAAGCTAGCTCTGAACTGTGTTATAGCACCAGCATAAACGTTCCTTATGTGACCCCTTCTACACTTGGTTTCATTGTGGGGTGGATTTAAGCAATGATCAAGAAACAGTTGATTTAACGTGTACTCAGTGGAAGGGTTTATGCACCCACACTGTGAATTAGGTTGACAAAACACTGGCAGTTTTATTTGAGATTTCATGGAACATCTCAATAGGAAATGACAAGTTAGCACAGCTTTTTATTTTCTTGCATTTTTCGAGCTGTCTTAAGTTTTGATGTAATGCTCAATTTGACATGCAGATTGACAGTTGTTTTTTTCTTCGTAGATATGATCAAAGATTTTGTGTCTTCAAGAGATTTTGGTGCTCTCACTCATTTGGCTCTCATCAACGCAATCTACTTCAAAGGCAATTGGAAATCACAATTCAGACCTGAAAATACAAGGACGTTTTCTTTCACCAAAGATGATGAAAGTGAAGTGCAGATTCCAATGATGTACCAGCAGGGAGAGTTTTACTATGGTGAGTTGGAGCTTTAGCAATTTACAGCTAATCAGTCTTCCCTTAATGGGTTTGTTGCAGTAATGCTCATTTGTATTGTTGTCTCTTCTTTCACCTAGAATTTCAAATGTGGTGTTTGCCTAATGAAGGGACTCTGGTTTTGATGTCTTTTCATAATGTGTGTGCTTGTGTATTGTAATGATAGCAACATTTATAATGACCTCTTTCCTGATTACTTTTTTAGGTATGTGTTTGGTGCCACATGGTGGATTTCAGAATGTTTATCCATTATATCTAACTGCTTTACAGTTCTTGAGCTAGTCCTGCTTCTCACTAAAATATTTCTCTTGTGCTGTACTAAATATTAAAATGAATAATATTTGCTCATTACTGTTGTAGCATCTTTAGAAAGGTAAAATGGGGATTTTTTTGAGCAGCAAAACTAATGATCATTTTTATCTTGAGCTTGAACTTCAAGTGGATTCTCTAGTGTCTAGCATTGGCAGTATTTCAGTCAGTCTCATAATTGACAAATTATCTCTCCTGAGTAAAAAAAAAAGTCTGCCCATTTCCATTAATGTCTTGGCAGCCTTAACTTGAAGAGTTCCCTCTGTCTAACTGTTGGAAGGTAGGTAATAGATTCAGAAGTGTGATTATTGACAAACTGTGTAATTTCACACTCTTGTTTTCTTTAAGAAAGCAGATATAAGCCTCAAATTCTGTGATGGAGAAACCAATATAAATGTTACACAGAACAGAATAAAGAGGGTCACTTTTAGTTCCAGTATCTAGTAAATACTGCCTACTATTTGCATTCTATTTTTCCCTTATCTCCAGTGAACACAAAAGAAAATATTTCTAATAGCTTTTGTTGTTGTTTTTTTTTTTTTTCTTTTGTAGGAGAGTTCAGCGATGGCTCCAATGAAGCAGGTGGTATCTATCAAGTTCTGGAAATACCATATGAGGGAGATGAGATTAGTATGATGATCGTTCTTTCCAGACAGGAAGTTCCACTGGTCACACTGGAACCACTGGTCAAAGCCTCATTGATTAATGAATGGGCTAATTCTGTAAAGAAGCAAAAAGTGGAAGTGTATTTACCAAGGTGAGAACATGCTCCCGTGTCAATAGAAGGGGAAAGACTGCATTCAAATTGATTGCAGTAGCAGAGGAGGTAAAGCTGGAACATCTTGATCAAGTCTGCAGTTACATAGCACCCATCATGTGAAAGTTGCTTTGCCAAGAAAGCCCAGAGGTGTGCATTGCAGAATGATGGTTGGTTGAGCAACAGACGAGCACTGTGTTTGCATCCTTTTCGTATGTAAACTCCAGAGAGGAGAATTTCATCATCAGGAAGATATCCACTCTGAATTGTAGAACTCATTATGGATAAGTTCCATTTAGAGAGGAGCCATAGAAATATTGCAAGTCTGAATTAACAAAAGCTAAAATGTTTCATTTAGGCCCTAATTAGATTTCTATGTGCTGCTAATTTAAAAAGTTCTAATGGTGTGTGTTGTTGAGAGGCAATTCCACTCAATTTGCATCTTTTTTTCTTAGTTGTGGTAAGTGCTGGTTTCTTTTTCCTTAGAGGAGCGATAGAAAACCAAGACAGTACTACCAGAAGGGATGAAACTTCTGTCACTTCATTTTCAGACATAGATTGTGTGTACTCAGTGGCATATTTGCTCACATACACCACTTAGTTATTCTTTCCTAGAATTCTGTTTCATCTGCCTTCAGATATTTTCCATGCTTGCTCTACACTTGACTTAATAACAGAGTTGTTTACTACTCAATGTCACTAATAATGAATAGTTGGATCATGATGTCCTTTGAGTGATATGTAATGATTTCATTGAAGTGTTTATGTAACAGTATGGCCCAAGTTTGTTGTGGATCATTTCTACTTATCCTGCTTTTGAGGCACTGTGCAGCGGGTACATGGCCACAGAAAAAATAAACTCTAGTGAGTCCTTTTAATCATTAAAACAGTTCTTTGTTTTTAGGTGACTTGAAGATTTGAGTTTGTTATATTTCATATGTAAAGAGCAGGGCAAGAATCCCTGCAGTTTATCAGCTGCCTTTCCAAGCAAAGACCACTCTCAAGAAGCTAACTGCAGCCGAGCACAATAACACAAGGCTAGCCAGGATAAATTAGATTGAGGTGGGCTGGTGCTGTCAGCTTGCCCTGATTACAACTCAAGATGGAATTCCACTTCTCTTTAAAGCTGTTATGCTTGGAGTCGGAGTGGCGAGGGAACAGCAGCATTTGGGGACTTATTTTTCTCTGCCCCAGAGGAAGAGTTCCTTTCTTTTTTTAAGTAGCATTTCCTTTGAAGAAGCAGGGAGAGCAGCAAAGAGCTGCATTGCAGGTTTTTTATATACAAACTGAACCTATTGTACACTATTCCAGTGATTTTTGTTTGTTTTTCTCTTGGAGTTTCAGGTCCCAGGAGCTTTAGTATTAACAGTCCACTAAGATGCAGGGGAGGGACGTTTCTCCCAGGCTGTTTCTCCTGCAGTCTTGGGCAAACCTTACCTAGATGTTAATGAGAAGTAAAATATGAGGATTCTTCCATCCCTTAAGCTTTTCTTTTGTAACTGGAGCATTTCACAGCCTGTGCTTCAGGTGCTGAAGTCGGGCATCTTCTCTCAAAGAACTTCTAGAGATCCACAACAGAATTCTTTCTCAGTTGATTATATAGGGAATCTGTGAATACTAGGTTCCAAATTTAAGAAGCTTAGGTATCTAAAGTTAAATATGTGAGTGCCATTGAAAAAGTACTAATTATGTTTCTGACTTGAACTAAGTTTATAGAGGTAGTTTTGGGGTTTTTTTGCTTTTAATCAAAAGCAGAGACTCCAAGATTCTCTGTAGCTGGATTCTCAGACATTAATTTGAGGCTTAGGTTTTGTGTGGACATACAATGTCCTTATTTATTCCATCCTCAGGCTAGTCATCATGCCTGTTGCTCTTATCTAAGAACCTCAAAGAACTTGGTAAACATTTATGAATTAATGTTAT
This sequence comes from Antrostomus carolinensis, assembly GCF_000700745.2. Lineage (NCBI taxonomy): Eukaryota > Metazoa > Chordata > Aves > Caprimulgiformes > Caprimulgidae > Antrostomus > Antrostomus carolinensis. Next base: position 22,551 of record NW_010306000.1, read on the forward strand.
ACAAAGGCAAAACAGGTACAACCAGGTGCTGATTACCTTCAGGATTTTCAGATTATAAAAGATAACTATCATGAGCTTGAAATTCCATATAGTAATACTGGTGTCCTTCACAAAAATTCCAGAGTTTAATTATGTGATCCCAAGGTGTTGTATTTCATTAGGGATTCGGAGATGATCTGCAGGATTTTATCAATGCTCTAAATAAACAGTTCATAAATATTTTATGCTCTGACTCAGAAAGGCATGTTATGAAATGTGGCCTGCAGGCTCTGTCCACTGAGAAATTGAAAGCAGCAGTGGAATAAAATTAAATTTTTATATCCTGAAAGATGCTATCCAATTATAAAGTGAACATTTTTTAAACTTATACATTTGTAATAGGACCTGAATGACTAGCCAAAGCAGAGTTAATCACAACTTTCCAATTTCTGTCTGCATTATCTGTGTGCAAATGAAATTGTGTATTATTCCTCTTAATAGCAGAGAGAGATTTGTACAGAATTGGTAAATTATACTTTCTCATTTTCATTTTCAAATCATTGTTTCCAGCTTAACCAAGACTAAAGTGATCAACATTTTAATCCACTTTTTGCATAGGAGTGAAACAGACCATGAATCTAATTTACAAAGCTGTCTCTCTAACACAAATTATTTGAAGAGCATAGGAGGAACCAGTACCAGTAATAACAGTGTTACAGTCTGCAGATCTCCTCTTACGGATGGTTCCAGTATGTCTAGCTCTCTATAATGACCTTCTTGCTTTTTTTTGTACATTTAAAATATCTTAAAAATGCCTTAGAAGGTGTTGACATGTTAAGTTTCTTTCGCTGAGGTTGTTTTCTCTAAAAAAA
>NW_010306001.1:0-14231 GCF_000700745.2 Antrostomus carolinensis
GCACTCAATCCCACTGTCCATGTCACAAACAGATGCAAACCTATGCATCCTCCAACTTCTCTTCTGTACCAAAAAAGGTGGTGAAACTGATCAAATGGGTCAGACAGGGCAAGAGTGAATTGAATGTCAGTGAGGAACTACTTAAATCTGCATGAAAATGCCAGAGTTGTGATAAAAGCTCCTTCCCCATCCTGTCAGGTCCATAGGAGTAGTTTGCAGAGGGCGTATCAAGAGTCTAGTTCTCTCTGAACAAGTTCCTTTAGAGGCTCCACATGTGGAATTTTTCATGTTTGATACAAAATCTACTTAATCTGAAGTTTTCTGAAGTTACTGTCAGGGAACATGGAGGACGAGGTGCTCCCAAAGAGCCAGGAGCTGGGACCCATGGGCAATAACCTGACTGGGATAACAAGGGTCTCACCAGCTAGGGCTCGTGGTATGAGGCAGGTCCACAGGGCAGGATCAGGCCCCATGAAGGTAACCAGAGTCAGATATAGCTCTGGGGTGACTAGATGGGGCCATGAGGACAGGACAAGGCCAGGTCAGGATGCAAGCCCATGATAAGATTCAACTGTGTGTTTAAATCCCCGTACAAGTGATGATTACAATTAGCAGAGTAGAGTGACTGAAATATCAAGTCAAATCACTTCACCAATGTGTTTCTCCTTGCCTGTTGCTATAATATGCTTGCTGTCATGATGCTGGTCATTCCCAGCTGCTGGGAAGGAATATCCAGATTGAAACCAGCTCAAGCCTGTTGCTCTTCCCCAAGTTCTTTTTGTCGTTTAGTTCTCATGCATCATGTACACATGCAGAGCCCCAGAGCAGGTCTGGCTAACACAGCAAGCATTTTCACCTTTTTTTATTAACTTGAGGACAAACAGTTACACAGGTGGTTGGTTCACTCAGCTAATGCAACCATTTATCTAGAACAGAGGTCACCCTCCAGTCCCCTTTGTGCTGAGTTCAGCTTTCTCTGCAGTATCACTGTGTGCTCTTCCCTGACCTGTCTTGGTGGTACAGAGTTCTTGGTGAAGCTGAATTCCTGTAGAGCTGAATAAGGAGCTGATTTATTTCTCTACTACAAAACAAAAGTGTCTCTGTTTACAGAATACAGTATGTTATTTGTGAAGCAGATTATTCTTCTGTTATCCTGCAGGTGTATGTTTCTCCTCTTACCTCCCACTCTTATTTAAAGGAAGAAAAAATGTGATATTTATATACAAGCTTGGTGAGCACCAGTTCAATGCTGTTGGATGCTGGTGTGCTGTGACTTACTGCTTCCATTTTAAGCTATTATCTAGTAATAGAGCAGCTTTTCTAGCAACTTACTTCTCAGCAGTGATACCAATTAATTTTATTGGATTAAATTTGCTATTACTTGGTTCCTGTACTTGTCAGAATACAGAGTACCTAATAGCATGCTGCATGGTGAATCATCTTTAGCAAAGAGCATTGCTCTTTGCCAGTTTATGGAAAGGGGAGAAACAGCTGTAATATATTAAAAAATATATTGTGACCAGGCACCAGTATAGCTTTTAATGGGTTGTTTGAATGCTGAGAAAGTCTGGAAGAAGTGACCTTTCAGTCTGATCTGGAGACAAAACTTCTCTTTTTAACTTCTGAGTTTGTATAAATTTGTTAGTGAGGAACTCACCTAACAGATGTCTTGGTAACTTTTTTAATCCAAGGAGCTTGGAAACTAACTTTGTTGTTGCTGATTTATAACTTTCAGTGCACATTATCACAGAGTCACAGAATGGTGGGGGTTGGAAGGGACCTCAGGAGATCATCCAGTCCAACCTCCCTGCCAAAGCAGGGTCCCTACACCAGGTTGCTTTGCCATAATCCAGAGATCAAACTTTGAAGTTAACACTGGTAGATAATTTGATTGCTGGAATTGAAAACTAATGCAGAGTAAAAATATATTATACATCCTTAGCAGTGATATTAATTAAACACTGGAACAAATTACCTTGACGTGTGGGCCTCTCCCACCACTTAAAGCTTCCTGTCTTTCAAGGAGGTATGATTCAGAAATTGCTTGTTGAGACTAGGCAGTACTGCTCCTTTCTTCTCACAGGACTACTCATAATTTTTTCTTAATTTCTATCATATGCCTCAAGCTCTGAGAATAGGCATTGCTGCCACTTAACCAGGTGGAACTGGCACAAGCTTAAGTTACCCTTTTAGAAAGTGCTCTTGAGCTGAGTCCAAACAAGATTTAGAGTTCAATTTTTCACTGTTTTACTTAAATCCCATAATATATAAAATAGTATCTGAGTTTCAGTTTTAGATAACGTATTTGGTGTGCAGTCTACAAGCAGGATATGTGCTAAGACTCTCATCTCGATTCTTTTTGAATGCTGCCATGGCGATGGCTGGTGCAGGCAGAAGAAGAATTTGGAGAGCTGGTAAAGAAAGCTGGTGTTCCAAATAAGTATTTGTACTTGATATTATCTTACAGACTTCAAATAGTGTTACAAAACAAAAATGTTAAAAAAATTAATAAACAGCACTACTTTATGCACCGTTGAGCTGTTTTACAGGGAACAACTCAATTTTAATCGTTTCTATTGTTTTTAAAGGCAGCGATGGAGAAACCAATTAATCATCGATTGTTTGTAACAAGAATTTTGCAGGAATTTGAAAGTGACACATTTTTTCCAGAAATTGACTACAAAGACTACAAACTTCTCACAGAGTAAGTATCAAGATGCATACTAGTCTTGTGTTCAGATGGAAGACAGTATCTACTTTGAATGTGTAAGGATCCTGTTAAAGCCATGTTCCGTTTTGAGTTAGAGGTGCTTTTCACTGTTGTTTTTTCCCCAGAGTCATATTTTCTTAGAACCTGGAATTGTACCACACTCAGCACAGAGAGGTTGTTGGAACTTGCTCTGTTCTCCAACCTTCACATAACTGCATTTGTCAGTTCACTTGAAAAGTAACTATCTTATTGTTTCTCACTTTAGAATTACTCAAATATTTACTCAGCTTCATTAGTCAATGGTGTTTAGCCTGATAGAGTCAAACCTAGTAAGTAAAATTTAAAATTTCTTTCTCCCTCAAGGTGAATATTTTTCATACAAAATCCTTATCTGTCACAGGGAGCTGAAGAGATTTTTGAAAGTGTCTGTTAATAAGAATTGTTTTAGTAAATCTGGAAAATAGAGGAACACTTTGCATGGCAGCAGTCAGCTGCTTTAAGAAGTTGTTGTAAACTTTTAAGAAACTTTTACCTTAGCATTTCCTCTAAACCATCTGAGGAAAAGCAAAGTGAAAAAATCCCAAAGTGTTCTGTATCTCTTCTGCCTTTGCAAATACTCTAAATAACATGTTGAAGACTTTAATGAAAATGTTGAGGCTTTTTGATTAAGCCAAAAAGGTGGGAGTTTTTTTACATTGGAGTATGCTTTCTTGATTTAAAAAGATACGTGTACAAGTTGCTGATAGCAGTTAACATGAGTCTTAAAAATAGTTTGTACTTAGTATATCTGTGTTAAGGATGGTATTTGCATCTCCTTTTTCAGACAACTCTCTTTTCTGTTTGATTGGATAAATTACAGGTGACTCAAATGATATTTTTATCTACATGTTGTCTTTGCTTTTCCTTCTCCCCTCTCTCCAGATACCCAGGTGTCCCTGCTGATATCCAAGAAGAGAATGGCATCCAGTACAAATTTGAAGTGTATGAAAAAGCTGTCTTGGCACAATAAACGATGCTTTCTGTACTTCTGTGTAAGTGCAGGCATTTTAAATCATGAAGTCTTAGTGAGTGAAAATATATATTAAATTATTAAGAGAAAATCCTGCTTGATAGCACAATACCTCAGTAGTGAATGATTCCAAAAAACACACCCCACACTTTTGAATATACACCCTGCAGTGGAAATCTGAAGGTAGTCAGCAGGGTGAAAGAGGGAGCTTTAAGGAATACCACAACTAAGGTTACATGAGACCTTGTATTGATCTTTACAATGCGTGGCAGCTTTCCTAACTATTCCATGAGTAATGAAAGGCATTAGTCTGCGTCAGAAGTTTTCTGTCTAAACAAAGGTTTTGATCATCTCCTAATTCAAAATGTCCAACGTTAAGAAAGTGTCAAAACTCCTGAGTTGGACTGGGATGGTATGTAAACTTATAACAATCTTTAAAACATACTATTGCAGAGGAAAAGGTAATTAAGTTTGAAATCATAACAAGAGAAACAGAGTCTGGAAATCTCAGGCAGCAGTTGGGGGATACAGTGATCCTTCATGGAAGTCGTCTGTTGTCATCTTAACCATCCTGGGTACACCGCCTACTTCAAGCCCTTTGGCTGAAAACAGACTTACAAATTAATCTGATAAAGAAGTTCTAACATTTCCATTAACTTCACACCCATGTAAAGGCTTGCTGCTGTTACGAAAAGTTGCTATGTCAGATTGACTGTGGCCACGTTGCAGCAGAAGAACACAAGCATGGCTTTCTTAACAGAACCTGTGTTTTTATGTCCCTTCTAAATGTCATCAGTGCAGATGCAGAGTGCTAATTTGCCAGTGAGATTTTGAATGTTCTGTGCTGCCTGCAAATATGGATTATAAGCAGATAGTGGGGTCCTGTTTCCGCTTTCATTAAATACAACTAGTATAATAATGTTTTGCATTGCTATTCCCTAGAAGTAGTGAGCAGTATACTGGTACTATAGTAACACTGTGATTCTAATGGCATACAATGCCAAGTGTTGACCAGAGTTTATTATTGCCAATATTATGACAACATTATCAGTAATACTAGTCTGCTGCTATGTTCTCAGTGTGGGGAGTTTGTGAGATGGCCAAGGACTCCATATACGACATGTGGAGAGGAGCTAGGATGTACCATGGCTATCTGTGCTTCCCTGTGCTGCAGCTGCCACCCTGACAGTAATACAAGGAGGGAGCCCTGCCTGCCTTTCATTGCAGATCAGTCTCAGACCAGAAGAGTTTTAAAAAAATAAAAGCATTTTAAAAGCATTGCATTTTGAAGCAGTGTTGTGGAAGATTCAAGTAATAATGCTCATCCTTTAATGTCACACTGAGGCCCAATTCTAACATCAGGGAGGGCAGCACTGGCCATTGGCAGGCTTTATGCAGGCTATAACTGTACAGAGGAGTGTTAACAGCACACAGTTTTCTAAGACAAGATTAAGCCTTGATTTTTCTTGCTTTTGAAAAACAAACCTCTTTGATAAGAGGAAAAACACTTAAAATATCTGCTGTGAATACCTCTTAAATTTTCTGTGGCGATTTACAACATTTAACTGATAAAAAAGGTGTTAAAGGAATTTAATTCAGTGGGTAACTCTGGGTTTGCTTTATTTACAACTCAGAGTTGGGCCATCACGTTGGTGAGTGGCAAAGGCATAACAAAAATAAAGCTCTCTACATATGCTAAATATAACATTATACAATAGGTATTCTTCTCAAAGTTCTTGGTGTTTGGTGTTCCAAATTTCTCATTAATTTAAAATTCTATAAAAAGTTCATAGTGATTCTTCAAACTCGGCTGATTCTTACCGTCTTGTCTCAGTTCGTTTTCAGAAGTTGCAGCCCACTGGTCCCACTCTGTGTTCACTTATCTTGAATAATCTTCCTGTCTGCTCACCTCTGCACTTCTAAGAAAAACTTACATAATGACATTTAACTTATGCTTCTAAATTATATTATTCTTGTTGATTCAGCCGGATTGGGTTTAAACCAACCATGGAGAGTGCTATAACTATTATTTTATTATTTCATAGCACCTGTTTCTATTTCTTCATCTTAACCATAATACTTCTATTGATCAATATCATTTTACCTATAAGCATTCTCTCAGAGAGTCTTTCCCTTTTAGAAAAGGTACTTGAGACAACCTGTTCTGGGTTGTCTCAGTTTTCTCTGCGTTCCTTTTGCATTCTTAAAAATCTAAGTACTTTCCTGTGTTAATCTTCTTGCCCCGTGTGTCCTGACTTTACATCAGTCGATAAAGATAAAAACAACAAAGCTATATGCTTGCATAATACAGAAAAAAGTCTCCTGAGCTTGAATTTGCAAACATGTTGTGCAAGAGAAGGAAAAAGGAATGTTTTTGGGTTTTTTTTAAATGTAAGTCACTGTGACCCTGACAAGAGAAAATAACCTCACCAAGTGTGTTTAATAGGTACCACTCAGCATGAAAAACAGGTCACTGTTGAAAGCTCTGCACAGCCAGTCTGCAAAGTACTGTGTTTATGGCAACTGACATGAGGAGTGGAAGAAAAGACTACATGCACTGTTAGCTCACACCGTGATACTGATGTGAGCATAGGTTAGAAAATTTCTGCCTGAGCGTATGTTGTAGGAGATATGGTTCACTGAGGACAGAGTGTTTTGTAGAACCACTTTAGCTACAAAGAACTTTTAACTTGGATGCACACAAGCCTTCCGTCAACATAAATAGTTACTCTGGCTCTTTGTGGACTCACTTAGTCCTCTCCAGATTTAACTATGTTCATTTGTCAAATTCTACAGCAAATTAAGTCAATTAATGATTTGTGGAAATTAGAACTTTTTAAATAAGACAGCAGTTTCCTGGTTGAAACTTTTCAGAACATATTAATGGTGCTGTTTCTTCAGTATGCCACTCTGCCAGAAAGATGCATTTTTGTTTGGTTTGGGTTTTGTTTCAATAAAAGCACTGCGTTTGGACAGCACCTTTTGCAGCAGAACTTTTCCATAGTTCATGCAGATTCCAATCAAGAATTAGGAAAATGCATTTCATTGTGGTGAAGTTTGGTGCAGAAGAACTGTTCATCCTAATGACAGATGTACCAGCCGCTACAAGGTTAGATGCGCACCGTTTCAAGAGGATGGATGGGCAGAAGGGTGTAAGTCCCATGCCTTCAGGCAGCACATACAAAGACTGTTTGCTGACAGGTATATTATTTCCAGAGAATGGTTACTTTGCATGTTTTTTTAAATCTGTGCCTTTTTAAAGATACCTCAGATTGTTCATCCAAAAACTGAGACAAGAAAAATGGTTGCTCTCTTCTTCTAAAGGTCGGAGTTACTACCTGGAATTTGTATGGGGCCTTTTTCAAAAGCAGTGCTTCGCTGGGTGACAGGTTGATTGAAAAAACAACAGATACAAAATAAGTGTTTGCTGTTCATCTAAATCAGACATTGTACCTGTTACTTCCCCATTTATATTTCCCTTGGGAAATGTAAATATTTTATACGATGGTGTGGAGAAAATATCCTTTGTTCCAAATACAACTTTCCTACGTTTTGTTTACTCCCATACCCCACTGATGTATGATTCTGTGAAAAGCCATAGATTCTCATTATGTCTAGTGCAAGGGGAAATGTCATCTTTTTCCCCAGTTCCATGCAGCTAAGCGCAGTGAATAGCATCATGAGTGACAATATAATTACCAATCACCAAGATATAATTTAATCCCCCTCTTTCTTGGTTTCTCAGGAACAAAGTGTTCTAAACAGATTAAAAATTTAATTTTTAAAGATAATACTAGTTTTAACAAGATAGTTAAAACCAGAGGGTCTGCATAAGAGGTGAAAACCAAGCCATTAATGTTTCTGTTGCTTGCCTGTTACTCATTATCTCTTACCTGACACCAGGAAACTATTTCCATTTGGCAATAGAAAGCTGATGTTTTCGGTAGCTCACCAGTAGCATTGTGGCCGCAGTGTATTCAAGGACAGAACTGGGAACAACAACAAATCTCTTGTCATGGAGAGCAATTGTGGAGAAAAAAGGTATACAATAAATAATATGAGTTTCCTAATTTAGCAAACAGAGTATTAGTGTGTGTGTGTGTGTGTGTATATATATATATATATATATATATATACACAGAACACCAGGGGAAAAACAGGAAGAGGAAAAGGACAGTGACTAGGTTATGCATGTTACCTAAGGAGAGCATCAGGAGCGCTTGACATTAAGATCTTAATTGGGACCAGACAACCATGTTGTCTTCATCAGACTACAGCTGTTTTGCTAAAGGCTTAAACCTAAACCCAAACTAATTCTGGGTAGTTTAAAAGCTTTGCTAACAGATGAGGAAGGTATGAGCAGGCAGCAGCAGATTTGGAGAGGGGAGAAGCTGTGGGAAGAGTTGTTTATTAATCAGTGCAGAAGATGAGGTGACTGGAGATGACAAATGAAGTGACAAAGCTTGGTCAAGTATGAAAGGAGATAACTTCCCTCATCATTCAGTTGTGCATTAAGTATCTCTGCTTGCCCTGGAGGGCTGTAGGAATGAAGTCAGGGTAGTCTGACCAAAAGATCACAATCTTCTAAAGAGGGTGGTCCTGGGAACAAGAGAGTGGAAATGGAGGAAAGATAAGTGAGAAGAAGGAATTTATATTTCCTAGAAGGATTACAGGGTTTCTTGTGTGAGTTTGCCTTGTAACTATAATTACTAGGGAAACAGGTCCAGACTGCTGTGGGCTTTAGCACTTTCAGGATTCTGTAACAATTTCATTAGTGAAGGATTTTCAAGATTTTGATGTCTGCCTTTGTTGGCTACACTGAAATTTTCAGTTATAATTCCTATTCTTAAGTGCCTGCACTACATCTGAAGGCAACAGTCCCATCCCAGAGCATCCAGCAGCCCAAGGGTTAGCTTTGTGCCTAGGCTGGTCATCTCCTGCTTCTCTCGGTGGGCAGCATACACTTCTGTGACTGCATATGGGAAACCTGCTGATTTTTCTTGGTCTTCAGTTATAAAGACTTGTTTTCTCTGCGGAGATCCTGGGTTATTCTCTCCTCTGTTTTCTGTCTGCAGATCATTCCATCTCCTTTTGTGTAACATCAAAGCAAAATTTGTACAAGAAGTCTTTTATTAGATTAATTGACATGGTTGGAAAAAGAACAGACAAGTTCTCAGGCAGAGTTCTGTTCTGGTTACATTTTCAAGACTTTTTCCAGGTGACTTGAAGAAGGGCTTCCACGCCAGAACTTACCTCCAGTTTATCTCCAGTTACACTGGGTGGTTCAATGAAGTAGATTATCTCACCATGTAAATCTTGTTCGTATCTTTTGATGGTCTTGGTTTCAGCATTACCTTCAGTCCTCAAGCTCTGGTCCTCTCCAGTCCCTTCAGGGATTCAGTCCCTTATCTCTTCAGCTATCCTGTTGGATTGGAAATTCACAGAAATTCAGAGAATTGTTCTGATCAAGAAAAGCAGGCATTTCAAGTGGAGTGCTCTTGACTACGTGCTTATGTCTGATTAAGTGGTAGTAAGTGTTTTTGCTGAAATTGGAACATATATTTGCCTGGTTAAGGAAGGCTTTAGGTAAGAAGTTAAATATTTTGCTAAATTATGTCTGCTATGAAAAAAACAAACAGGAAAAAACATGAATACAGAACTGGAGAGGACAGGAAATGGATGGTACACCATTACTCATGGAAACCTAAATCAATGTCTTTTCCTTCAGCAGTTCAGTTTAATGAGCTCCTAATACCAAGCAGAATCTTTTTCAATAAACAAGCCATTGTATAGAAGTCACTTTGGCTAGAAGTTGCATTATTGATGTAATTGAGAAGGACAGTTGCACAAAAACAGAGTGTTTGCTCCTTGGAAGTAACATGCCTTTAATGCTCATCCTTCCTCTGAACTCATAGTTTTCCACACAAAACCCTGCTGAGGACACTCGTGCTCGTTTCAGACAGCTGTGCTAGTTGTGAATTACCGGTCCTTTGCTGGAGATCCCAGCTGGCTGGAGGGGTTATGCCTAATGCACTTCCAGCAGAGCCAGATGGGTTCATTGAAATACCCTGTGAAGAGTGATTGCAGCTGAACAAAGTGGGTTTGCCTGAAAGGAAAAGGAAAACCCCAAGTGATCCTTCCCACTGATAGAGCTGTGGGGGCCAGTAGTGCCTGGTGATGGACAGTGGTGAGCAGAGATGTCACTGGCTTCAGCTAGAACGAGGTGAGCAGCTTTAAAACCTGGAATCGTTTGACATGAGCTGTGTGTGGACGCACTCCATGAAGGAGCACACCTCACAGACACAACACAGGCTTGGAGGATGCCTGCTCTAAACCCTGAGCAGAACATCTCACTGGGTTACTACACCCCATTCCCATTCTTGCAGTAATTAAAAATGGAAAAGAGAAAAATATTAAATATACCTGTTATGTAAGAGTAAATAACTTAAAATAGGCTGGGCCAACTCAACCACTGGATTCCACTGAAGCTTGTGCAGTTGAACTAAGGGGCACTTCAGACGCTTTTGAACTTTCAATGCTGTATCAGTAGGTTATTAAATATGGCAAAAAAGCCTCTGAAAACTTGTTTATTATGAAATCAGCTTGAAAGAGAGATTCATTTTCACAAGTGCAAGAAGGGAGTTTTAATCACTATACCTCGTCTTGTTAGGTTTTGTTTAGAAAGGCGAAAACTTAGATCTGTTCCCATCAAGAGTCACAGGTGGAAAACCATCAATTTAACATACCAGAGTTTAGAAAGACTTAATTTTCCTAGTTAATTTTAAATTAAATTTTTCTCATGTTCAGTTGTTAATCATATTAAAAGGCAATCCGTTCCTCCGGAATTGTTCTTTACTCACTAAGTATTTTTGCATATTGCTTTTTCAGTCAGTCAGAATTGATTTATTCAGGGTATTGAGTCCCAGTGTCCTTCAAATTATGGTTCTTTTTCAGATGGAATCGCGTAGATTCTCTTCCTTTTGTCACACAGTAGTTGCACATTGTTTACTGCACAATTCACTGTATTTTTTTTTTCTAGTATATAATTCAGATTCCTTTAGAAACCACTGCAGTGCACAAAGGGTACAGAACTTTCTGCTGCTGTATAAATGGTGATTGCTTTTATTCACTGTATCATTTACCCTCATATGGAGGAAATCTGTATCCTTCAAGTTAAGGCAGAATAACAGCTTGGCCTGCTCAAAAAACAAAAAAAAATCTGCTGGAGGGGGAATAAAAAGCTTGTGCAACAAAACAGTGAGCATACATTTTTCTTCTCAGGAGCATGAAAGATTCAGCTGGTATTTGCCATTGCTAATACATGAATTTTAAACAAGCCTGTAACCAGAGAAAGTAGCAACTGATGTATTCAACTATTATGTGATTTTTCATCCTAAATAGAAAACAAGTGCTGTGATCAGGAACTGCTATATTGACATCAGTTCTTGCTACATGTCAGAGAGCATGCTTCGCTACCCTCTTACTTTACCAATACGCCTAACACTATTGTGTCAAATAATTTAAAAGTAACTTATGTTCACATACAGCATCAGTAATATCTGACTCACACAAGAGGAAATAGAAACTGGCAAAAGAGAGGGATCCCATGAGCCTGCTGATTTACACTTCAGCACTTGGGTTTTGCAGCACTGCAAACTGTTGTGTCCGTGGAACAAGACATTTTAGTGCAGTAAATTCTCTAAAATTGTTTGCAGAACTCCTGTTCCCTCACCAATCGTAATTATTCCTGCGAGTACCACAAGCACAATTCCCACACGCAGTCAATTTTTTAATTAACGTAATTAGCAAAAATACACCAAACACTTCAGGGAGCATATTGTTCCAGAAGGAAGACTCCCATGTCATAAGTGGATAATTAAAACATGCCCGAAATAATAAATCAGGAGAAAACTTGACTTTGGCGTTAGCTCGCTGAATCCACAGGGGTGATACCAGACGAGGCTGTCTCAGTGCTCTTACCTGACGTGATCGACCCAACAGTGTGTTAGCAAAGGCAGCGCAGTGGCAGTTATACCTCAAAATCAGAATTATCCAAGTGAACAAACCAATAAAGTAATAAAGTGTTATTCTAGATTTTATACTGCATGCAGGATTGTGGCTTTTTGTGATTTCTTCTGGTTGGTTTTGCTTATAATTTCTGAAACAAAACATAGTGCTTCTCTGTACTCTGCCTACTGCCTCCATCTCCTCTCCTCTCTTTAGACCTCTCTGGTGATGTCTCTAGATAACCAGAATAATCTCACTTCTTTATTTTACACAAGCAAACAAACAGCTGTACCTGTTACATTTCATAAAAATATTTTTAAGAAACACGATTGTTTACATTCTATTATTGCATTCCTTTCAGCAAACAGTTCTAGCACAGTAAACATCTGCCTCAGTACATAATGTTTTAAAATGTAATTTTAAGGTACCAAATTAATACATAATAATATTAATTTTAGGGAAAGGGTGAGGTTTGGCCAGTGCAACTAAACCAAGTCAATTATGCTTTTGTATTTTTCCATTTGTTCAGTTTTGTAAAAAATTCTATGTACCAATACATAATAAAGTAATAGAATTACTTATATTACCTTATACTATGGTCAACAATTTACACATTAATGCATTAATATATAAATAATTAGCAAGCAATCATGGCTTCTTCATTTGAATCATTTTTTCCTTGTGTAGGCCAAGGCTGATCAGTACCATCCAGCTCTTAGACATGACAACCAAAGTGTTTACAATTTCCCATGACAAGCAAAATCCCAAAAAGGTTTTGTTTCAGATCAAATAAAAATATTTCCATTCTTTTTTTTCCTATAAGCAAAATGGAGCAGCTAACTTAGGGATCCCCAGGGACCCAGGACAGTGCCCTGCTGTGCCAGTTTCTGTGCTAGCACTGGGAAATCATGGATTCCCAGCTGCCAATGCTGGGCTTTAAGCTCTGAAACCACCTTCCCAAAACAAGGCTCCTGGGCTCGAGGTCAACAGTCCAGCTTTGGCCACCAGAAAGCTAAGTCTGTCTCTTCAGTTTTACTCTCTGCCTGCCCGTATTTGGATAAAAGTTTATCAAGAATCAGTGCAGTAGAACATTTTAGTCAATTAAAATTAATATTAGCATTCTGTGACCATAAAAATTTCCCCTGGTAGATATCTAGCTAGCCCAACTGTCAGTAAAATACAGGAGAGGGCTGGGTTGATAAAAATCCTGAGGGGGATACCAAGAAGTGTCATAAACTAATAAGCTATGTGCATATGCAAACATCTTCTGTAATTTAGAATAAACTTTGCACTGCGTTGATGTATTCCCTACTCTGGTTTTCCACCCTCCTTCACTGTTAACATAAAAATTAACTTCTTGGTACCAACGGTTGCTTTTATATCCAATTAAAAGTAGCCAAAAGGGAGGATATTGTGACATTTATTTTTTTAAAAAATCTAATTATCTTCCTAAAAGTGATCTTCTAAGAACTGGTGTGGTATGCTGTTGTTTTGGTGGGAGGGTTTGTGGAAGATTTATGTTGGCTATCATAAGCTCAACAGTACAATGCAGGCAAGGATGGAAAGCAGAGTAAGAAAGTGTACATGAGAGCTGCAGAAGCGAAGGTGCTCCGGCGGCAGAATCGATGAACCGTACACACAAGTATCCCCCCCGCCTCCGTATCTTATATAAATCACACAACAACAGGTCTGAGAAGAGCAGTAACCTCCCTGAAGAGTGGGTGTTCAATACACGTGCCTTTCCGAGATTGTTCGGAAAAGACCAAGTATTAACAATGTGGGTGAGGTGTAGAGAGTAAAAGAAAACAAAAATAATTAGAATCACACAGCAGAAAAAGTAAAAAAGTCTGCGGACATTCTCCCAGCTTAGTTTTTGAAAGACAAGGTTAGTGAGTAACTAAAGAACCTGCCCTTGGGACATTGTTTGTCTTAGTGGCTTATTCATACAATTCATCCAGCTCTTAGTCATACCAGTATCTAACTGATCCTGTCATGCACTTTTATTTGAAAGTAGAATGTCACAAATCTCCTTCACATTCCTCCTGGAAACTTCTTTCTGCTGTGATGCCTAAAAAAGCCCTTCATAGCATCAAGGATGCTGGTGCCCTAGGACTGCTACGTATTCTGGAGCGTGATGGATTGTTTTGCTGCTACTTTGCTCTCACCTCCTCTGTTTGTTTGCTGCATTCACCCGTTGTCTTTTATTATACGCCGAGACAACAACATCTGTGAGGCAGCAGCTGCGTTTTTATATAGGTGAGTACAGGACCTTGCACAGTAACGGCACGACAGCCCCCACATTTAACAGCGTTTGCCAGGGAGACGAGACAGTTGCTGCAGGTCCCAAGACTATCTGTCATATCGTCCGTGCTTCGCCACCACAAAAAGTTAGCGTGACAAAAGGCAGACAGAACTCCTGCAAAATGTTGTGTGGAACTGTTACAGCTTGCTTTTGTGGAAAACAGCATTCCAATAAAATATCCTTGGAATATTTGGGGTATCAGC
>NW_010306001.1:14247-16316 GCF_000700745.2 Antrostomus carolinensis
TAAGGATCTCCATAAGCATCATCAGAGGTGCCAAACAACTAAACAAAACTATAGCACAGTAAAGGTGGTTGAGAGTAATCAGCTTGGCTTCAGCAATGGGAAGTAATGCTTGACCAACCTGATGACCTTCTACAATGAAACGGCTGGCCTGATGGATGAGGGGAGAGCAGTGGATATTGTACACCTGGAGTTCACTAGGGCCTTTGACACCGCCTCCCAGAAGATCCTCATTGAGATTCTGTAGACATACAGGGTGGGTAAGCAGACAGTGAGGTGGGCTGAAAACTGGCTGAACAAGCAGACCCAGAGGGTGGTGAGCAGTGGCATGAAGTCTAGTTGGAGGTGACTAGAGAGCAAGATAACCCAAGGGCCAATACTGTGTCAAGTCCTGTTTAACATCTTCGTTAATGATCTGGATAATGGGGCAGAGTGTACCCTTGGGAAGTCTGCAGACCACACAAAACTGGAAGGATTAGCTGGTACAGCAGAGGGTCATGTGGCCATCCAGAGGGACCTAGACAGGCTGGAGAAATGAGCTGACAGGAACCTCAAGCAGTTCAACAGTGGGAAGCGGCAAGTCCTGCACCTGGGGAGGAACAACCCCAGGCACCAGGACATGCTGGGGCCACCCAGCCAGGAAGCAGCTTTGCAGAAAAGGACATGGGTGTCCTGGTGGGTACCAAGTTGACTATGAGCTAACGATGTGCCCTTGCCACAAAGAAGGTTAACAGTAGCCTGGGCTGCATTAGGCAAAGTATTGCCAGCAGATCAAGTGAGGTGACCCTTCCCCTCTGCTCAGCACTGGTGAGGTCACACCTGGAGTTCAGTGTCCAGTTCTGGGCTCCCCAGTACAAGAGAGACATGGTCATACTGGAGAAAGTCCAGCAAAGGGTTGCTAAGATGATGAAGGGACTGGAGCATCTCCTCTGTGAGGAATGGCTGTGAGAGCTGGGACTGCTTAGCCTGCAGAAGAGAAGGCCCAGGGAGATCTTGTCAATGTATAAATCTACCTGAAAGGAGGGTGCAAAGAAGACAGTGCCAGACTCAGATTTCTGGTAGTGCTCAGTGACACAAGAAGAGGCAACGGGCACAAATTGAAACCAGAGATTCCCTCTGAACATCGGGAAACACCTTTTCACTGTGAGGGTGACCAAGCGCTGGCACAGGTTGTCCAAAAAGAGGTTGTGGAGTGTCTGGACATGGTCTTGGGCAAGTGGCTCTAGGTGACCCTAGTTAATTGGAGTGGTGGGACCAGATGGCCTCCAGAGGTCACTTCCAACCTGTGATTCTGTGAAGGTGTACTAAACTTGGCATGAGAATCAGGAAAGTTCTTTCACCATGCTTCAAAATTTCATTGGGTTTTAGTAGTAACCTGAAAGCTCTCCATAGGAACCAAAGTCCTATGAGACAATGAGCTTAGAAGAATGGTACCCAAGGAGCTAAGATAGCCTCAGAGAAGTACGACATGGCAGCTGTGAGAAGAGATAGATTCTAGTATTTGACAGGGATTTTTTGGTTTGCCTTTTTTTTTTTTGTTTTGTTTTCTAATTTTATGGTCAAGAGCCTACACCTTGGCTTTGATGGAATATCTTTTCTTATTGAAGGTTGTTGGGTGCTGAGGGTGATTCCAAGCCACTCCGGAAAGCATAATGTAAGATACTTCTCAGGAAACAAATCTGTGTGAAGTGATGTTGCAGATAAACTTCTCATGTGCCTGCCACACAAGAAAATCCCAGGAGGTGGGACTCACTTGCTGTCAGGTTCGTTTGGTGGCGGGCAAGGTCAAGTATCAAGAAAGAAGGAAATGTCTCTCCTGGCAGGCTTTGACTAGATTGTTTCTACCAAGGAGCAAGCAGCAGAGAAATAATCCATGATATCAGGTAATCACATATCGACGTGGGGGCCATCATCTCCAACAGGGTCCTTAAGTACTGCCAAATAAAAAAATTCACAATAAAAACTTAGCCAGCTGGATGGATTTAGGGTTGTTTAATAACAAAGAAGCCTTTTGAGAGAACTAAGACCTCTTAGTCCTCCTACAAGCAGACAGGACCCATATATATATATAT
>NW_010306002.1:0-235 GCF_000700745.2 Antrostomus carolinensis
ACCAAAAACAGGAGAGAATATCAGCTGTTAGGATGTCAGGACATTGTTAAATACAATAATATTAATTTAATTAATTATTTCACCATTTAATTGAATGTTTTCTAAAACAGTTATATTGAAATGTACCATATACACACACACACACACACACACATATATATATACACTAGTATTTTTTAACAACTTTGTATTAGAATTATACTGGAAAGGGTATGTCTAGGGCACATAAAGGATA
>NW_010306002.1:247-10386 GCF_000700745.2 Antrostomus carolinensis
CTATGTCCATAGTTCACATACTTTCACTGATTCTATTGGTGTTGAGCATTTAGGTGGTACAGTATTTCAATTTCTCTCTGCCCAGTAATGCTATTAACTTCGCTGTCCTTTGTAAAAGGAAATCGTAGTGCCTAGGAAAGTCTTGCAAATATAAACATAAGCAAATATAATTGGGCTTGCGGTCACAAAGAAAGCAATTGTAAATAGCTTCAATTCAAAGATAAAAAGTTTAATTTGCGTATCATTATGCAAGTATTCTTTCTCTCTTAGGAGCAAGAAGAATTTATTGAAAAGGGCTGCCTGCCTCTCCTGTGGCAGGCACATCTTTATGATATGCTTAAAGGAAAGTAGCTGTCTATTGTCAGTTGCAGTGATTTGTGAGCACAGCAGTTCTCTGTATTGTGACTTTATTGGGTACATATAAACATGCAGCAGGATTTAGCCTTGCCAGACAGTCTCCAATGAAGCCAGTGTTTTGTGAAATCCTAAGAGCTGGAGGTCTTCATGTCTGTACCTTGAAGAGAAATGAAATTTAGTGACCAATCATGTCTGGGGGGCATTCCTTTAGTAAGATTAAATCAGTATAATTGTAAGTAACAGGAGTAGGGGTATTTTTGGTTAGTTTTGGAAGGGACAGCATATCCCTTGTTGCTTTCCTGAGTCTTCTGTTGCCCAATATGGTTTTTGAATGAAACAGGAGGGGCACCCCTCAGTTTGTGGGAACACCACACGTCCTTCTTCTCTGTCAGTCACAAAACAAAAAATGGTGTCTTGTCAATGTATAAACATCATCTGGATGATAGGCCATTGAAAGGATTCTACTCGGCCACATAGGAAGGTGGTGTGTCTTAAACATGCTTACATATATGTAAGTATAATACTAGTTGTTCAATCAGCTGCAGAACTAATGAGAGTGACTGGTTTCCTACAGAGTTCTGTCCTTTAATCTCTCAGATCTGTCTTCCATGGCAATAACATCTGTTCCTTCCTGGGTCTGTCTGTGACACCCCTGCAGATAAAACATTTTGTCATTAGTCTGCAACTAGATATGTGCAGATTGCCTGGCCCAGTTGCCTTCAGATGGGATGTGTAGCTGTTATATTCTGTCTACCTTCCTCTCAGGAAATTGTATCTCAGGATGTAGCTGTGTCCACAGTTATCTGTTCACCTGCTCTCTTTCTTCTCTCCAAATTTATAAAATCTTTTAGGAAGTCAAATTCTCTTTGAGCCTTCTACCCTTTTGCTAAATCTACATAAATAGTCTCACTGGCTCAAAAGTTTTTGGAGGGATGACAGGGAAAGATAAGAAAATAGCATAAGCCTTCGGTTCTGAGGCATTTTAAAATTAAGCCTATTTATTAAAAAGTCTAACTTTATTTATATATCTAAAATATCTTACACTTATATGATAAAATGTGGTAATATTTATATCTATATTCAGTAAAAGGAAAATAATCTGTATTCAGTGCATTCACAAATATGTGTAGGATCCACTGTATACTATTTAGTCTGCAGTCTTCACCACATTAATCCTATAAGTAAATTCATGAAGCTCACTTTCCCAACAGGTGTAGCACAATATTTGAATAATTTTTTAAAACAGTGTCTCGGTTGGATGTTTTTATTACCGTTTATTAACCCACATACAGGATTTTGATTAGTATATACAATGCCAGGATTTGTCCAGAGTTTAGGTAAAAGTGAAAGAACGTGTGGTGATTTGTGTCCTAGAATAATTTTAGAATAGACACTTTGCTTTTTTATGGCTTCTTGCAATGTTTTCACACATTCTGTATTCCAGAACTCCTCTGAGCAAAGGCTGATGTTGTAGACTTCTGAGTCATAGATTTTGCTGTATAAACAGTATGGACTGGAAAGCTCATAGATTTCTATTAGACATACCTAAAAGCACAGATTGTAGAGGAAGAAAAGAAACACAGATAAGAATAATTGGCTTTATTTAATACTAGATACTTTTTTCCCCCCCTCTGAATTAAGAGTTAAATTATGCATAGACAACATAACAGATTACTCCCCTCTGTGCCCTGACACTTCATCACTTAATGGATAGATAGGTGGAACTTCAGAAATAAATTATTTCCATTAAAAAAAAAAAATCAAGTGTGCGAACTTGATTATCACTGCAAGACTTGTCCTAATATTAAGTCTGCAGCGTGCACTGCATATAAATGCCTGGTTTGTGTCGTAAAGGGCAAGATAGACAAAGCTCTGCTACTGAGTTTACTAATTAACCAGCATTGAAGATAGCCTTATCATGAGAGAATAGTCATCTCCAGTATAACTAGGAAGCAAATGCTTTTGCTGCTTAGACCAAAAGATCTATACAGGAGCAGGGTGAATGCCACTGGAACAAAAGGAAAACAGCTCATAGAAGATTATTAGGTGCCCAAGACACTTTTCATTCTGTATCAAGAGTTTAGGCGCTATAACATTACTAGACTTACAGGTTTGGGTTTTTTTACTAGTAGCACTAAACTGAATGGACAATTAAAAAGTGAAGCAGAAATGAAGAGCTTAAGTAGACAGTCTGACAAGGACCATTAGTTTTATTCTGTATAATCAATTTTCTGCTATTCTTCCAACATCTTATTTAATGCTTCCAACATTTGCAATAGCTTTTGCCTATGCCTTCTCTTAAAATGCACATATTTATATGCAACAGTGAAAATAAGTTATAGAATTCTTAGGAAATGAATGTTTTATGATCAGTTGTGATAATTCTGTTTTGTTTTATTTTGTTAAAACAGCCTTAGCTGAAAATCAGACAAATGTAAGACAGTTTTCCCAGCCAGTCTCATTTTCCTTACTGGAACTAACACCACATTTGTGTCTGAACACCTGTTTTTAATAAATAATTGAAGCTGCTGATCTTATGCTTTTCAGAAATGTCGCACTAAGATTGCTGATATTGGAAGTGTACTGTGAAGGAAGCTTTAGCTTTTAAGAAACCAGCTATTACAATAACTTTTAATAGGAATCATAGCAGTAAAAGAAAATCAGCTATCTATTGTTGGTGGCAGTAATTTCGCAATGCTGCAGTTCTCTGTATTATCACTCTCAGTACATGTAACTGTATTTCCCACCATTTCTAACCCAACCAGCTGATAAGGCTAAGTAACTGAAAACAAAATAATACAATACATTTCTACTTGTGAGAAATATAAATAATTATTCTGTTCTGAACATCACAAAGTATTAGAAAGGATAATATTTTAATCCCGTGAGGATTCAGATTGTAATGATAATTCCTAACTGTTGTTTTTCTTGTAAGGAGTATGGATCTCTCAAACAAAGTGTATACTTTTTTTTTTTTCTTTTTTCATAAGGGACCCACAAATATTGTTCAGTTATCGACAGTGTAATGCCTGAGCCACCCAGTCAGAAATTCACAGCCCCTTACAGAGCAGTTATACCACGTGATGCTCTGCTCATATCAGGGAAGATCTCCACTGACAACAGGGATGTACTGCCAGGCAACCCTTTCCAGCGTAGTGGGTTTTCTTCAGTAGAATTTTGCATGATTTTCAGTGAACACTTAAAAAGAGTATTTTGTAAATGTGTAATATTATGAACTTAATAGGGAAAGGATAAATGTCCTTAGGCCCAAGATGCTAGTTATTTTTACTTGTGTAGCAATATGGGGAAATTTTTTGGCAGTAGGAAAATTACTCACTAATCCAGCCTACAGTATTGAGGAGAGGCATACCAATCTTCCTAAGAACTCTCTCCCTTTGCTGTCATTATTAAATGTCACAATCTTTATAATGTATAGTGGATTTTAGTGCTTCTTGTATTGGTATTGACTCCTGAGCTATTCCTCTGTTTTACTCTGCCCTGGCTTTGTACAGCTGGTATAAGAGATTAGTAAACCTGTGTGTCTCAAACAAAGGGCCTATATATGTGTTCTTCCTGTATCTTGACTTCCAGCCAAGGTGGGATCAACATGAGTATTGGCCATGCATTTCCAAAGACTGAAAACTCGAGTTCACGAGCCATAAAGGAGCCTCAATATAGTCTGTCTAGATCCCCAGTTTCTACAATTAGGGGGCCAATCTCAGAGCATATAGCTGCATCTTAGTCTAGATAGAGCCTCGGAAAATTTTGGCTTAACCTTGTGTTGTTATTATTCATTGCCTTTTAAAATACTTGTTCTCCTCAAAACAAATGTGATAGAATGGTCATAGCAATTAACGGTAATCAGTAATCAAAAATCTCCAGCAATATTTACAGTCAAAGCATGATCATTATTATCTTTCACTAAAGTTCATGATTGTTACAAGATTTCCATATAGCTAAACTATAAAATGGCAAGCACAGAAATGTTGCAGGTGCAGGTTACATGTCATATAAATACCGTTTAACTTTTGAGAAACAGACAAGAGAAGAAGGGAGAAAAGTAGCCATGAGTTGAATGAGGAAAGTGAGAGGCGCTTCACGTATGAAGAATGGCAATTTGGGCTCTTGGCTCTATTCATTTGAAGACTGAACTCATCATCTTATGTTGTAATCACTATCCTGAGTGAGCATGTGCTCCTCCCTCCACGTTATACCTAGGCCACAGTGAGTTAGAAGCACAGATGTCATGATGGATATTCGTTGGAAGGGGCGAGTCTGTCCTTATGTCCAGGGAACTTAGAGCAGGCATTGCTGAGGTTCCAGGTCAGTCCAACGAACAGGAATATATTCTACTTAGGACTGCTTTAGACAAAGAAATAGCAGCGCAGCAGCAGCCAGGAGCCAGCTCAGTGCCAAACACTTTGCTAGAATTATGTTTCCTCATGCTCCTTCTGGTCTTCTGGCTCTTGACTGCTTCCTACCTAGCTACCCACAGTCTAGATGAAAGGGAAAGGGTGGAAAATATGTTCACCCCAAGTTAGAAAGTGGACTACGTTGGTGTGGACCTATATGAATCTGAAGTACTTAAACAGCAATTGAGATAGGCGGATCTGGTTTGTTAAATGAGCATGGAATGATGACTTCTCTCCCACACCTGGAAATGCATCTACCTGAATGGGATTGCAGCTGCTGCCCACACTCTCTCCCTTCTTTGTCAGTGATAAAGAACTCTTGAGTCCTTAGCAGATGGTCTATACCTTGATGGATTGTTGAATTAATATTTACCTGAATATTTAATCTGCTTTTGTAACTTCACCAAAGTTTTGTGTAAATGTCCTGTATTAGCAACAAAATAAATGTATTGACAGGTTAAAATTAGGTTAGTATAATCTATTATGAGTAAAAGGACTGACTTATAGAAAAATACTCAGGAATTTATAGGAGCTGTATGACATGATAAACAGTTTTAGTGTAGGAATCAAAGGGAAAAAAATATTGTTAATATTAAGGAAAACAGAAAACACAGTAGTTAGGGGCCATTTTAGTGCAGGGAAACATTTTGCATGATTTTAAAATTTTCTGTATATATGAAACACAAATAGTAGATCTTCTAAATCTTACATAGACTTTCATGTATGTTCCTCCACATTAATGCATTCCAGGTAATTCTTGCACAAGTTTTTGGTTCTTATTTTTTTATAGAGTGGCATGGATAGCTGTGGTGGGTTGACCCTGGCTGGATGCCAGATGCCCACCAAAGCCCACTCTATCACCCCCCTCTTCAGCAAGATGGGGAGAGGAGAAAATAAGTTGGAACAAAAAAACCAAACTCGTGGGTCGAGGCAAAGGCAGTTTAATAGAAGCAAAGCAAAGCTGCGTGCGCAGAAGCAAAAGAACAAAATATTTATTCTCTACTTCCCATCAGCAGGCGATGTTTGGCCACTTCCCGGGAAGCAGGGTTTTCATACGCGTTGCGGTTCCCGGAGGACAAACGGAAGTAACGAATGCCCTCCCCTCCCACTCCTTTTCCCTTGCTTTTATTTCTGAGCATACGTCATATGGTATGGAATATCCCTTTGGTCTGTTTGGGTCAGCTGTCAGCTGTGTCCCCTCCCAAGACCTTCTCCCCCCCCAGCCTAGTGGTGGCGGGGGGGGAAATGTTGGAGAGACAGCCCCGATGCCACACCAGCACTGCCCAACAGCAACCAAAACACTGGGGTGTTATCAAGGACCCTCAAGACACCAATACAAAACACAGCACCCTGAGGGCTGCCACGGGGAAAATCAACTCCATCCCTGCCAGACCCAATACAATAGCATACAAGGACATCATACATGTGACTCCATTAGTAATACCAGTGAAATAAAAAAATCTAAAAGACCAGGTTTTTAAAATTATTTAGATAGTCTTTGTTTTCAATGTGTGCCAAACAAAACCATTGGTAGCTTAAACCTGCCCTGTTTCTTTGACATTGGTAAATAATACTGTCAGTAGATTTCCATCATTTTATTGAAAAAGGACAGCAAATATCAGTTTTGGCCTAGATATTAATCTTTATTATTGCAGTTATTCCAAACGATTGTTTTTAGAAATCTGAAAACTGTAGCCCCTCAGTGTGTGTCTGATGATTAAAACTGAAAGGAAAATTTGGGGGAACTGACAATTCTATGAGTATATGTGGGTATTGTATGTGAAGTTTCATGCCTGTTGAAAGAGGTTGGTTGCAAATCCATTTGTTGCATTATTCTGTGTGATTATCTTGAAAAGGAATACTTATGAACAACCTTCTCTTTAAATTAGGTGGGGGTGTTTTTTGCAAATGATATTAAATTCCTTTCCTTTTAGCCTGTATGAGAGCTCCAGAAGATAAGCAAAATGTACAGAACAAACTCATGTAACACGTAGGTGAAATTTCACCTTAGTACACAGCTATAAGTGAGTAAAGATGCTTCCTAATTCTGGTGAAAATTATTATAGAAGAACTGTAGAGATTAGTGCAAAATAGAACAGAGGCACCTCACAGAAATGAACGCTGTGCTCAGAAATGCCAGCAAAAGAAAAAGCCACTGTCTTGAATTCTTACTCATAGTTTAGTCAGATAGTTACAGTAAATATTTTTCATATTTGTCAAACTAAAATGCTGTGGAGTTTATTTTTAGAGTATTCATCATTTATTTAGAATTAGGACCTATAATTTCCAGCAGCTGTCGTTCTCAGTATAAGGAAGCCAGTGCTTGTGCCCAAATGGCAGTCTCATTAACAAAAGCTCTTCTAATTTGCATATCAGCATAAATGTACTATAAATTGTCTTTTGCTGTAGTCTAGATTACATTTTTAAAAGACTGTTGCTATCTTGGGCGGGGGAGAAAATTCTTAAAGAATGTCTGTTGGGACCTGTAACCATGGTAACTAGAAAACCGACTTGCTATAATTTGTTGTAATTTAAAAAATCTAATACTGATTTACTTTTTACTTCACAGAATATAATGGAATCTCTCATAAAGAATCCATACTGCAAAATGTTGTGCTTCTACCTAGTGTTGAAATTTACTAAAACTCTATTTTGGGAAAATAATGTGGTTTATTTGAAATATTTAAATATGTTTTTGTTTTTAATTGTAAGTCAAAAGATTCTATCACGATGATACTACCTATGAAGTAAAGTTAGAGTATATAGTTCTTGGTCCCTCCTAGTAAGTATCTAGGAAATATTTGCATAGGGCACTTTTAATAATACTCTGATGAAAATTCTAGCTGTATGTGCTTGCATGTTCTCCTTCTACCATTGAGAGTGCCGTATCCTTCCATGCAGTTTTTATATTTTCACTTCGGGCAGTTCTTTTGCACCAGTACCTAAAACCTACACCCAACACAAGAAGAAGGGGTAAAAATGAAAAGCTATCAGTCAGAGTAGCCCTACCTCCCTAAGCGCTGTTCGAAGAGCTGAATGTGAGGGAGGGATTCCTGCAAATCAAGGCTCTTTTGGAAACAGGGAAAGAAAGGAAACAGAAATGTTAAGTCAGCTCTTCCCATATTGGAAGAAAGAGTTTCTCTCTTTAATTACATTTAAAATTGGAGAACTTTGAAGTTAGGGATTAGCAACCTTCCTACTTTGGGATTTAAATGAAATAGCTAATTAGCCCCTAAGAGAGAAAACGAGTCCCATGAAGTTGAGCTTTTGGCTTTGTTTTATGTTTCCATGACCTCTGAGGATTGTGAAGGTTTTGTTTTGGAAGTAAAGGACCATTTTGTGGGAAACTGTAACTCGAGGGGATTCCTGCACGAGCTGATTAGAACCTGTGGTGTCTTTGTGCAGAGATTGACCAAGTGCAGATTTCTAAGAATTAAGGCCCAGATACTGAAAGAAAATTACTTTTGTCAATTGCTTTGGCTCTCAGTACTTGCTGAACAAAACATATATTCTCCATATAGCTTTCAATTACAGAAATTGCCTTGTTAGAGTAAAGGCATTTTTATATTTTTTCTCAGACTTCCAAGGCAAGGATGACATTTACTGTTAATTCTTGAGGGAAAACAGTCTCTTCTTACGCTATCCCTTTCTCTGACATTCTCTATTCTACTGCAGTTGTGAAATACCAGCCTGTTTCAGTATGTGAAGTTCACAGGTGGGTTCGGACAGCATATACACACCTTTTAATCCTAATATTTGCAAATTTAATGGAAAAAGTTTATGAATATGCTGATTTTTAAAAAGGGTGAACTTCATATCACCATTTGTCATGTCCACATCAGTAATTTATGGCAGTTTCAGAAACAGCCATTAACTTAGAATATCACAAATGAAATGGAGAGTTTTCAATATCAATCAAAATTTCAATATAGAAATAGATTAAATAGTTTCTGTGTTAAAGCTTCTCCATTTGAAGAATCACCCAAAAGGCAAACTGTCTTTTTATAGAATTTATGTGCTTTGAAGCAGCTTCCTTTCTATCAAGAGTGAATATATGATAACTCAAGAAGATCGGTTTCTATGAAATACATCTAGATTTTATGAAAGATTCATAATGGAAGAAAACAAAGTGATGCAATTAGTGCAAATCAATCAGCCTGAAGCTAGAAGAGCTAAGAATATCTTCTACCCATATTTCTGCTCTTCAAAATTTAGCACTTTCTCGAACATCGTTTCATTTGGGATCTCCTTACAAATGAACTTTGAAGTGTAGTTCAATCTTGTATATGACATTTTGTCAATAAATATCTTTGAAAATCAGTATAACTCTGAGAGAAAAATGTCAGCGGGATTTCTCCTGCAGGTGCATATCTGCCATTCTAGCTCTAGTTGGAGTTCTTCTTTGAATTCCTGTTTTATTATGTTCTTTTTAGGGAAAAGGCTTTCTTCTATGGTAATTATAAGCTTGAGATACGTCAAAATATTGAACTGGTTTAAAAATAAAACTCCCTTAATAAAGAGAGACCTGAGTCAAAAGGTAGTATATCATTATGTAATTAAAAGGTACATAAAAAATTCATAGGCACAAGAGAAAAGACTTCAGAAAATCAAATTTAACTTTTGAATCTCTGATTTTTGATGAGGGAAAATTAATTTTGCATGAAAGTAGAATTTTACATGGAACTTAACTTAAAAAGGAAAAAAATAGTCTCCAATGTCCTTTTTACAAAAATATCTGGAGATCCAAATTTGAGGGGTTTCTTTTTTGTTTTTTTGTTTCTTTGTTCTGTTTTGTTTTGTTTTTAAACCATCTTAGTCTATTTTTATGCTATTATGCTATCCATATTTCCTCTTAAGGTGCATGGTTAATTCAGAGTTAAATTGTTCTAATTTAAAGTCAAATTGCTGTCCTTGTCTATATCTTGATAAAGCCTCTCTGTTTCATATAATCTTTCTCCAGAAGAAAGCTTTTACATTATTGTTTTTCTGGCTTCATACAAACACATAGTTTAAAACAACAACAACCAGAAGCTTCATAAACTACTGAAAGTATAGGTTTTTCTGCAACTAGAGAGGAAAAACATATTATTTGTAAATACTGTTCAAATAATGTATTTTTTTTTCTGATACTCTTAGCTAGAATACATCTTGGTCCTGACAGTATTGCACCTGAAACAAAATGCACTTGGATAATCTTCTATTCTAGGTTTTACTGTAATTAGTTTCATGAATGATAATCAATTTAAAGTTGAAAGACTTGCTTCTAAGATGGAGTAACCCATGCAGCAGGATAGTCTGGGAACTGATTGCATAGGAGTATCTCTGCATAAAGGAGCTGGGGGTCATGGTGGACACCACATTGAGCATGGT
>NW_010306002.1:10428-28601 GCF_000700745.2 Antrostomus carolinensis
TTAGTAACCTTGTCTAATAATGGTCTATATTAGCAAGAGTGGAGTTAGCAGGTCAAGGAAAGTGATTATTCTTTTCAACAAAGGACTGATGAAATTACATCTAGAGTACTGGTTCCAGAGTACTGGGACTCTCAGTAAAATAAAAACAGTTAAAACTTGAGAGTCCAGAGGAGGATCACTAAGACTGTTAGGTGACTGCAGCACAGAACACACAGAAAAGGCTGAAGGAGCTCTACTTTTTTATCCTAAAGAGGAGCAGAGATGAAGAAAGGGAATATAATCCACTCTACTCCCAAATGCAGATTACAAACAGGAACAGACACTGTCATTGCAAAAGAAAAACAATTGCAGGTTGCACTACTGAAAATAATGACAAGTTATGAGAAAAAATGGGTCTTACTGAGAGTGGTTTGACAGTGGAGCAAGTGTTCAGAGAAGCTGTGGATTCTCCACCTTTGGAGATATTAAAAACTCATCTGGAGGCTGCTCCATACAACCTGGCCTACCTTTGAAGCTAGCCCTGTCTTGAGCAGGAATTTGGACTAGATGACCTTCAGAGGTCTCTTGCAAATTACTTTATCCTATGTTTCTCTGATTGTCTTTCTACATTTAAAAAAAAAAAAAAGTTTTTAAATTTTATCAATTGTGATTGCAATCTGCAACTCCATACATATAAGAATTCCATATCCCAGTTAGGTCAGGGGTGCAGACTTTAGTCTGTGTGCCTTTGCATTTTTGACATGCTACAAAGCAGTAATTGAAAATCTGAAACACCTCTGCATTTCTATGATGATTTTAGTACTCCTTGCCTGAAGTGTTTAGCTATTGTAAGCAAATTATACTCTGCCAGGGGCATAATGACTGTATATATAATAAATATTTTGCTGGTCTGCAATTTGTCTGTAGTTGGCAATCTTGTATTCTGACACTGCACAGTGTAAGCTGCACAGCTGGCACAGCATTTCAGGAAGGTGCATCATGGACATCTCAAATTTTTGACCTATGGTAAATTTTCTTTAAAAGGTATTAACTTACATCTCTACTTTGTAAATGACCACACAAAAATATTTCTAGAGATGAACTTTTACTAAGTAAATTATAAATGGGCAGCTGATTGTCAGGTTGCAATGGGATACAAAGATGACTGGCACTGGCAACTAGTCAAGCTGACATCAGTGAGTCTGTGCACAGTGCAGACTAATCTGCTGTAAAATTATGACTATAATGAAAGCAACTAGTTCACAGCTTTTTTTGAAAATTCCTGCTAAATTGCTATTCATTTAGAACTGTACTTCTGACTCATTCACATTCTTAGTATGTACCATGTAGGTGCTCTTTACTAAACCAAGGTATTATCTGAATGGGGGAAGGTTGTTAGGAGTATATATTCTTCAGTGAAATGAATATGGTTCTTCCAAGGGAAAAATTGTTTTTGTCGTATTGTAGACTAGTTTCTAGAGGACTGCTGTATAATAACAACTCAGTGCGGTGTTTCACTTCTGGTGAAATTCGACTACTTCAAGCTCCATTCCGACCCTAACTTGGTTGAAAGGTTTTCCCTAATCTTCTGCAGTCTGTTGTACTAAAATAATGTCATTCAAATGGGAGCTATCAAGGTTTTATTATTCCTGATCTAGGAGATCCATGGCATGGCCATGATACCATATACTCTGAGACATTTAATGTTGCAGCAACTTCATACCCTCAAATAGTATTCTACTTGCATATAGAGAGATCCCTGAATTGTCATATCCTCAAATCGCATCTCCTCTGTTACGTAAATGAAGTGTAAAAATGGCTTACAGCTCCTGCAAGATGCACTGCTGTACAAAGAGCTGCTCATAAAATTACTGAATAGAATGAATGGATTAAGAACATTCACGCTGTTACTTTCAGTGGATTAAATCTCTGTGCTTTTTATTTCAAGTTAACCAGCACTTTGTACTGCAGGACGAAAAACCAACAACCCTGTTCACTAAGCCTCAATAGTAGGAATCATTATCATGCCAAAGAACTTTCGTTGCCATGAATAAACTGCTGAACTTTTAGAGATGCCAAATTGCACTTCCTAAGTATGTACTATTTCTGTTCTTTTTAAAGTGAACATAAAGGTTTATTAAATGATGTATTCAAAAGTTTAGAGCTGAAAAAGCTTCATAAATAATCTACGCCATGTTATTCATTCTATCTAAATTGTAGTACACACTCTGTATAACACACCTTAATATACTCCCACACATGATATTAATTTTTGCTGAAGGTGGCTAGATGACATGGTGTGGGATTTTTTTCAAATTGCAAGTCTTAATAAAGAAAGAGATTTTGGTCTTGACTTTCTGAATGCACAAAAATCCCATACTACTGTATGTTTTACCCTACAACACTTAAGCAAGTAAGGAATGTTTTTCATAAAGATAGAAGATGCACAAATGTGAATGTGAAACTGTAATAGAAGCCCTTGTGTGACATTAACTTTGACATGCTACACAAAGTGCCTCTCGTAACTGTCTTATACATTTTGTAAGTTTTTAACTGTAATATGTATTTACAAAATGTAGGCAGTCTCTTGAAAAAATGTATCTGCTAGTTCTTCCTAGCAGAAGGAAGTATAACATTGACTGTTCCCTTATTAAAAAAAGCATAATAAACTATTTTCTCTAATAAAGGCTCACATATGTGCTGCATCAGTATCAAAACCTAAAGAAAGTTTAATAGTGGATTCTAAACAAGTATCATATGTCTAATACCATTTGTATAGAAGTTTGCCAGATCTTTTCAGAGTATTGCTTAATTTATCAGACTAATTTTAAAAAGAGAGCTGAGGGCTTTTAGGAGTTTTAAGTCAAGGTATGTTTATAGCAGCTAAGGTATTCTGGAAATACTACGGGAGTTGGCATCCTTTCTACTTCATCCATGTGCTCTGTCCACCTTTTCACCTGCCTCTTGTAGAAGTAAATTTTTCCCTTGTCAGGCTCCTTGAGACTAAGTCACTGTTTGGGCACCTAAATAGGTAATGTTTCTGCTGTCAATCTGTATCATAAGCCACAAAATGGAAGAAAGCAGGGAAAATCTACACCTGTATCTCCTCATCATGCATAAGTAATTATGTCAAATTACCTTGGGTAAGCTTTTGGGGGCACTCAACCATCCCAAAACTCCCATTCAGCTAAATAGCTGTTCTGCCCAGATGAGTCCTTCCCCCTTGCTCCCTAAAGTGAAATATTACTTGTAAGAATGGCCAAAGTTGCTGTCATAGCTTGTGTAGGGCCAAAACTAGCTTTTCATTTACAGTTTCTAACTGTATTATATTTACAATATTTCCTTGGCTTGAAAACTAACCTAGGCTATATTTAAAAAAAAGTATATGTAGCTGAACAATTTTATGTATAATCTGAAGAAAGCCCTGTATAAGCCCATAATTTAAATGCTAGAATTGCAAATGTTTGTCAGTCAAACTAAGGGCTACTCTAGTCTCATAATAATGCTGTAACTCCTAGCTAGGTCAGAAACGTTAGCAAGTGGTCTGCCTAGAAACTCCGTATGCTTCACACATTTGCTGTATGAGGCACTGCGTGAGACTACTGGATGTTTGAGATCACATTCAGCAGAGCTGAAAACAGATCTCTAAATTCTCAGTTCAGATTGGGAATTAGTTTGCTCGTGCGACAGAACTAGCTAGTACTAATGTGGGGCCATGGTGATCATCCTTTTAACTCCAGCTTATCCTCAACAAACCTCTGCATGGAAGTATAAACAGCTGCCAGGAAAGATAAGAAGAGAACACATTCTTCTGGCTTACAGCTCAGAGTGCTTCCCCTAGGCTACAGGGAATTTATTTCTTGGAAACATGTAGCTGAAGGATACTAATTTTGTCCTGACTTGCCAAACAACAGACAGTGGGATTTGATTGAAGACCTATTACCTCAAAATTGTGAAAGCCTTGATATACCTTTTCCTCCTAATCATTAAGTGCCCGTGTTATATTAAGCACAATTAAGCTCTTGAGATTTTTGTCTTAATCTGTGTTTGGTGTAGCATTCTGCTAAACATTTCCATTTTAGATTGCAAATAAAGATCATGAGTGGGAGGACCTCATATATATTTCTTCTGTCTTCTTAGGTAGTGACAATGTTTACTTTCCCCCCTCTTTTAATTTTATTTTATTCAAATTATTGTTCCTCTAGTGTTTTTTCTCTAATGCATCTCAAAAGTTATAAGTATAACAAAAATTACAAGGTGGATTTTTATCTACTTGATTTTATCTTGTCTTTCTGAGTTTGTCATATCTCTGTACAATTGCTGTTAAAGTCATGACAGATAGGATCCATTCAGTTCCCAAATCTGTGGAAGGTCAAAATTGCCCTGGAATTCTTTATCACCCTATCACAAGTCGTAGTGTCATCCTCACTGAAAGGTGTTAAGTCAAAAGGTCAGTCCTGTTTTCCCTGGTTTTAGCAGCTGTATCTGGGTGCAGAGTAATTCTTGACTGTCCTTACCACTTCCTAGAGGCTTGCATGCTTTTAGATCTGCCAGCATAACAGCATAGATTTTTGCTCTCTAACCCACTTCTGTTAAAATGAGACAGCATTAACAGCAAGGCTACATTGAAGCGAGCCATGCTGGCCAATTTAAAAACAACTTGGGCACTTAAATCCACAGATCCATGCTATGCTGTGTTTATGATGAAGGGCAGTGGGGCCTGTATCCCTTTAACCCAGTTCAACTCTAGGCAGTGCATAACATCCTATCACAGCCTGAAAGATCATAACTTTGGTAACTTTCTGTTTGTATGTGCACTTAAAAGTTGCCCCTGGTCTTATGATATGGTTTACAGTAGGTCAAGCAATGCTTAACTGTATCATTTCTGCACCAGTTCTTCAGTCACTGGATAGATCTGATGGTTCTTTACCAAAACACCTAAGCACCTATGTATTTGAGAACAAGAGCTATGGGATATCATCCAAAAGCCATTAGAAGCAGTGGAAGGTCCTGTTTACTTCAAGCTTGAATAGGTCCCTAATAGGACATGCCATTTTGGTGCTGTGGTGTTGATGAGGCAGGGGAAGAAGCTGAGCCTGTTGCAGATTAGTCAGGGCAGCTTATGGCCTTTATGCTTCAAAGCATGTATGCAGTTGCCAAGCCAACAGAAGAGGTCAACTTTTTTTTCATTTTTTTGATAATGGACAAGCTGCCAGAAACAAATAGCCAGTAAAATTATGATGTAAGCTAAGA
The DNA here is from genome assembly GCF_000700745.2 of Antrostomus carolinensis. Classification (NCBI taxonomy): domain Eukaryota; kingdom Metazoa; phylum Chordata; class Aves; order Caprimulgiformes; family Caprimulgidae; genus Antrostomus; species Antrostomus carolinensis. The sequence continues at coordinate 15,661 of NW_010306002.1, forward strand.
ATGGAAAAGTTGTTTACACAAGGAGCTTCTGAAAGTCTCTGTCCTTCAAAATTATTGCAAATAATTTGTGGAATAAAATAATGTACATCTTTCAAAATAATATTCTTAAAAGAGCTCTTGATACTAAATGTTAAGAACAGAGCTTGGTTAGTGTTTTTAGTTTTAGTGCTATTTATCTGTATGACTATTTATTCTAATAAATGTTGGATGAATAGTGCAAGTTACCACAAGCAGATATCATTTAAACCCCAACCTTATTTATTGGAGAGTGGCAATACTTTCTTCTTGATGCCGGACCTTTCCATACTGCTTTTACCTGCATGGACATTTTACTGAAATTATTTGGTCAAAAATACTTCCTAGATAATAAAGAAATGCCATGAAACATGTTGTCTTGAGCACAATTACTTTGAACTGAAGAGTTCTTATGCATGCCACCCAAAAGAATTAAGCACCTTGTATTAATCCAGAGCACTTCCCACGCTTTGCTGTTAGATTTGCTTGTGTGGCAAGAATTGATCAACCCATGTGCTGTTTCCCCACTGCTGAACTCAGCAAATGGTCTGTGCAGAACCCTAGCAGATGGGCTTGTTCTCTTCTGGCGATGCATGTTATCTTATGGACCATTTTATAGCTTGTGCTTGCTCAGTTTGTATCTTAATAGATACACTAATAAATAGACTATCCATGTAGTTCAGCTCTTCAATTCAGAAAGGTGAAAGGTGTAATGAAAAATAAATAACTAAAAAGAAGATGAAGCCAAATGCCTCGATTTCAATGAGGCCATGGGAGACGTATGCCTGCTGAAGTATACCTTTTTTCTTGCTTCTGTGGTCATATATGTGTACTTTGCAAAGGAAGGATAATGATGCTAGGGAAATTTGTAGAGTAAATATAAAACAAAAGAGATTTGGAAGATAGTAGCAGCTAATAAAGAATAGAACAGGAATATAAGATAAAACCATGCAAGCATTAGCTTTAGAGAATCTCACCTCAGATATGCCAAGCAAACAACAAGATTATTCAAATTTGCATGCATCTCTGTCACTCGGAATATTTTCAAGTATTTAAAGCAGTTTTCTCCTGTTTGAAAACAGAACAAAACAATGTGAATATGTTCCTGCACATTCCAAGCACTATTGTTTGAAATAATGTCTATGAGGCTACAGCAAAAATGGATTAGGCATCTCTTAATTAAAGCAAACTTTGAGTGAAATTAGGTTTTGACTCTGGTTTTTGTGATAGCAGGGCTGTGGGCCAAAATAGAGGTTTGGGGGCTTAGTAGTTCTGACAGCTCTCTAGTAGATACTGTAAACTCTGATTCATTCTGCTTTGCTGGTAGGGATGTACTTCCATCACTCGATGTTAAAAAAAATAGTCCTATAATTGGCAGCATCAATTGTCTGGGGACTGAGAGGGAAGAATTTTAAATGCATCTCTTTAAGCTAAAAGGATACTCAATGTTTATTCCAAATTTTAACAGAGATACGCTTACAGGAGCCTTTATTACAATGTTGTGGAAGATTTGTCTTTTTTTTTTTTAATATACTGATTTTTAGGGGTTCAGAATGCGATCAAGTATTTTGCTTTTGTGGGGTGTGGGAAGTTACTAGGAGGCTGGGGTGAACACTCTCTAGGTTGCTGTAAGACCTCTGTAATATTTGAATCTTTTCAGGTATGTCTCTTGATTTCACAAAGGGCAGTAATTTTGTTCATATTTAACCCCTAGACTCATCTAGTCTAGTGTCTTCAAGTCAGAGAGTGCAATGATACACATAGGAAAAGTCTTTCAGTCTTTCAGAAAAGCCCCGTTGATACTGCATGGTTTAGAGAAACAGCATTTATTGTAAAACAGCTTCTTGGGTGCTCCTTGCTGTGCTGTATGGCTGCGGCAGGAGTAGGAGAGAGGAGCTGGCATCCTTTCCTGTTCTCCCAACTGTCAAAATCCTCCCACGTCCTTGTGTTTTCACCAGAACTTTCTACCACATACTCACCCATCACTCGGCCTCTGCAGCATATGTCCTTCTGTGTATTATGGAGTTTTCTTGGCTTACTAAGTCTTTTCATGTTTGAAGCAGAAGTACCAGCTTTTCTACCTTTCTAGAAAGATTTTGACAGCTGTAAAATTCTATCGACTGCAAGAATGCAAAATATAATCCAACCTGAATCAGTGGCAATCCCTGTGTGCATAGAGAGAGAAAAAATATGCCTGTTTAAATACCAAAATCTTTGGTAAAATGATGTGAAGGGACAGTTCGAAGCAAAAAAGTCAAACAGTATAGAGTAAAAAGCTTTTCAACCTTTAATCCTATAACTGTATCTCTGTGTTTTAGTTGACATACAGCAATGTGTAATGGAGTAACTCAAGAATCAGGTGATTTAGTCAGAAAAGTAATGACTGATCTTTCATTTCTTTATTTCAATTTCTTCTTTTTAAGCTCCAAAGAAAAATAAATAAGGAAGGAAATTTGAAGAAAAAGTTTTAAAATCAAGGTTACACTTTTTATTATTAGATTTTTACTCTCTCATTATGTATATATTTCTGTATTTCCTCTAAACTCAGAGTTATGTCTAGAAAAAGTTTAATGAAGTTCATCTACATATATTATCTATGAAAAAAATTAGAAGTGTTTAGGCAACTGTTCAAATAGAGAAGGGTTTTAAGTCCTTTTTGACAGGTTAAAAAGCCAGTGATCCTTTTTTCTTCTCTTCTTATCTTTACCTCCCTGTTCAGCCAATACAGGGTTTCAATGTAAAGTCAGTTGCAAACTCTGGGAAAAGAAGAAATGTCAGAAACTATGATTGTTAGATTACTAACAGTTCCCTTGTACACCCATGTGGACAGGGATGCTTACATTATGCTCATCAGCCCACTACACCAAATAACGGGTAAGGAGTCCGCCTTCTTATAATAGCTTATTGACTAAGCTGCAGCATCACCATAATGGAAGGGGGCAGAAATCACCAAAGGCAGATAAGTTGACAGAATGACTCAGAAAATCTTCCCTCTGTTTCGTTAGTCCTCGAAAATTATCTCTGTCCCTGAAAATGGTCAGTGTTAGTTTCTAAGTCCATTATTTTCTCTGAATTAGAACCAAATATCATTTGAATGGGTTATCTGATGGTAAATACTAATCTTCCAGACCCTTCCAGTCTTGCCAGTTATTCTTCTGGGAGTTGCACAAGTATGTATGTTTTGAAACATCAGCTTAAATGAAACATCGGGTTGGCTAAATGCACCATGCAGACCTTAAGTTTAAAATTACTGCATGTTTAATGTGGTAGCTGTATAATCATTTTTCCCACCAATTTCCTAGTAAGATTTGGCCTTTAGATCTTGGATGATAGCAGTCAGTGCTATGAAATTTAAATTTCATCATGTGTCATCAGCGTATGGAATTTTTCCATTGTTTCACTTCAAACTTGCACTTTCTAAAAGAAAATAGTGTTGTTCACAGAGATGCCATGAAAAAACATTCTCAGTGAGAAGGTTCACATGATGAGGGTCAAGTTTTTCTTGCTGGCAAATTATCTACAGAAGATTTCACTGTTTATCGGTTTGTGAGGGATTCCAAATTCAACTCGTCTGTTCTGGGGTTTTATTTTGCTGCCAATCATTCTGACACTTGTTATATGCTACAGAATATCAGCCTGCAGATCACTTATGAGGTCTTCTGTGAGAAGTGCCTCCAGTATTCGCTATTTGCATTTGTGATTAGCATGCTAAGTCATAAGATAATTTTCAATGATTTAAATTTGTATAAAAGCAAAAGATTGGAAACAGTGTCTCTTCCCTAGAAAAATATATATCAATGCTTCTTATTGACTTGGATAGTAATAAAATTAGGTTTATTAACTACTAGCTATATCACTGAAAAAATATAATAGCAGCAGATTTGGGAAAGGCTCTTCTGTGAGCTCTGCTTTTATCTGTGCCACTATGGAAAATTACTGTGCAGGTGCATAGTATTAAATCAGGATGAATGGAACTCTTAGGGTTTCTTTTTTTTTTTTTTTTTTTTTTGTCTAGTTTTGCTGTTTTTATTCATGTATTGGTTTTAATGTTTTGTAGAAGACCCAGTCATGGCTTAGGACTCTCTGTGTGAATACCAAACAAGATGATGGTCCGTGCACTTAAAGTCTGACTGCATGTCAGGAAACTGCCCTACCAGAGGTGAAAGAAGAGACAAGACTGATGAGTATAATAGGCAGTATGTTAATGATCTAACTGTTATCAGATTTTGTGAAAGCTTCCTAAAAAAGCTACATTTTATGAAAGGACATGAAGGAGAAAAATAAGGTGGTTCTGCATGTGTTTACAGGGAAATCAAAAATAGTATCACGAAATCAGCAAACTAGTAAAGAAACTTATGTTTTTGAATGTAGTAAATGGATGGAGGCTTGGATCATGACTAATCAGTGACAGAAGTCAGTCTTTGCTGCTGATGAGATAGAAATGGTTTGGATATTTGCTGCTGATATTTGAGTCAACAGTAAAGGAAGGACAGCAAGTGGGATGGAGTGAAATAGATGCCCCTGAGCAACTCACTGGAAACAGATTATTGCAACAGTCATATAAACAGAGATAACAGAGCAAGATCACATGCATCTAGTCAGAAAAAAAGGATGATACTGTGATTGAGACTTCAGATAACAGAGACTTATAGTTTTTATATTCATGTGCAGGTGGAAAGGCAAAAAATACGTAAGATATTATGCAGTGAGAATCTCCAAGGTTAAAGCTAAGTAAGTACTTAGGCATTTGCAGGTTAGTCTCTGATTTGATATTTTAAATAATTATTTCAAAAAACTAAATGACATGTTAATGAAATTCATAGATAACAGAAGTTGACAGGAGATGCAAACATATTTAGGAGAGAGAAGATATCCAAAGACTGGAAGAACTGGCTAGTGAGAAAATTTGTAAATGCAAATGTAGTAAAGCAGGATTGTTTACAAGGTGCTGGGGTATTAAAAAAAAGGCATGCAATCATTAAAAATTTAATATCTTTAGGTCAAGATATGTGACAGAAGTGTGGAAAAGATTCACAGATCTAATTTGAGAGTTTGTTACAGATTGCCAGTGTTAGGTTATAAAAAGTTTGGTGTACTATTGTTAGCATTACAGGAATAAATGACCTTTGGGAGATTTGAAGTTGCCTGATTAAATAACAACTGCTGTAAATTATAATAGGTTTTATGTATTTTTACACCACATAATCAATTTACAAACAAAAGAGTACTTGATAGTGTACATTGGCAATTCATTGTATAAGACTTCTTGCTTAAAAATAACCCTCAGTGTTACTGAAATAGATCAGTTAGGTGGATTATGTAAAGAATATGTAAAATCCATACAAGGTTCTTAATTTTAGAAGAGAAAATGTGAATAATTATGTAGACTTTACAGTGAAACTAAGTGGACTAAACAGTTCCAGAATTTAAAAATCATGAATACGAAAGATACTTAAGCTAAGGGAATATATTTCATAAGGAATAGTTCAAGTTCACAACAGGAAAATAAAGATGTTTTTGTTTGGGTTTTTTTTTAAGCAATAGAGTGTAAGCAGATAGTCAATATGAAAGCTACATATGAGAATTAAGCATGTGCTAGGAATGTGAGAATAGCCAAATATCAAGCCAAACTACATCATACAAAAAGTAATCAAAACAATAGGTCTTTAACCATGCAAAATTGAGAATAAATAAAAGAAAGCGGCTTTTTTGTTCTAGGAACAGGCAGATGTTAAAAATGGCTTATTTGCCCCCAAATTCTAAATGAAAATCTTGTCAAAACTTTCAGTAAAGACAATGGTACTATGAAGAAAATTATGAAAATGAGGACATGGAAATGTGATTTACTTATTCACAGAAGAAAAAAAATCCTAAAAAATTCCATATGATCTAAATGGGAGAGATTAGGTAATCTACATTCCAGAAATTTGAAAGAACCATATTTGAAACTACAGGTCTATTTGATCAGCCTATCCCTAATCAACCTTTCCCAGCTGTTACCATATACTCAGAGAATAATGGTAAAGCCTGCATTTAAAATTTATGGGGAGACATTAAGTGATCTGGAATAGTGGGCTCATCTGGCATTAATAGTGTGGAAAGTTTTGAACAAATTTTGGTTGAAATTATAATGAAATGTATGAAGGCAATTAGAAAAATGGGACAAAACACAACATGTTTTTTAACTGCAGTACTTAGATAAAAAATTTTCTACACAAATGACATGCAGTAAAGCTCATCTATTTGGACTTTAGTTAAATATTTGTTACAGTGCCAAAGAGTAAATTAAAAATAGGATTACTGCAAGAATTTTAATGTGCTGCAAGGAAATGACTAAAGGAGAGAAAATCATGTGCGATAGTGAAACAGATAAGATATACTTCAGGGGAAGGGGGTTATTGCGGGAGATTTTTAGCATTTGTTTGTAAGGGTTCTCATTTAATATTTTCCTTAGTAACCTTACTCCAAAACATAGGAGAATGCCACTGGTGTTTGCCTATGGTACATGCTTAGAAGGATTTTGTCAATACAAAGAAAAACTGACATAGGAAAAGGAAAGAATTAAAATAAAAAAAGACTAAGAACAGGAACATGGGATTAAATTCATTTTTGCAGTGTATAGTCATAGAATTTGAGACTATTACAAATGTTTAGAATAAACTGGGAGATATGCAGTAGGTGAAGAGGAAAAAGAGTTGGGTGCATTAGGAAACTGAATCATCAATATCATTCAGATGTGAAGAAAGAAGACTCAGCTGAGGGGTTGGCTCTGAAAATGAAAAAATGCTAATGTCATTGTGTAAGGAAGTATTAAGGCCATCTCTGAAAAGCTTTGTAAAATTGAGGTTACTACGTTTAAAAAAAAAAATAAAATGAATTCACAGTGTAACTGGTGAATGAAAGCATTGCAAAAGAATCAAGCAGGGGAAAAACATAACATAGTAGAAGATACCAAGAAGCTGAAAAAAAATAAAGCCAAGAGCAGATACAGTTGTTTCCTATAAATCCACCACAAGGATAAATACAGGAAGGAAGAAAATTGCAAAGTCAGAAAGTAGTTATGCCAAGAGAATTAATTGGATATAAACTGTCAGTTAATTATTTTAAGCTGGAAATTAGAAGATTTCTAACCACGACAGCTTTGTGTTTAAAGCTTTCAATCAGAAATAGAAAAATAAGAAACTAACTTCCTTTAAGATAACACATATTTACTTCACAAAATAAATTACATGGAGTAGCACTATGTTAAAGTCAGTGAGCCATAAATTCTTTTTCAATCCAATGTTCCTTTCATAACCAAAGGGAAACATGATATAAGTATCTGAAGTATATTTTATTTTTCCTTTCCAATATTGTTTTTAACGTAGCACATAGTGATAACATTACTGTAAGAGTACTGGAATATAATATCAAAAAGGCTAAAATTCCTCTCTTTTTAGCTCTGAAATAGCTCTTTAAGAAAAGTGATGGTAGCTTAATCTCTTGTGACTTTTAAAACCAGATTCAACATGCTACTGAAGAGAAATACTGTAGAGAACAAACTGACAGTGAAGGGAAGAGGCTTAATAAGCCATTTTTCCCCTCCCTGCTTCCTGGAGTGCCAGCCCTTCTGCTGTTCTTCGCTCTGGTGTGGCATCTCCAGGTCTGCATACAACGCTACTGCCCTTCTAAATGCAGAGATTAGCAAAGTAGCTAGCGCAAATATTCAGTAGCTATTTTCAGATTTAAGTAATTTCCTATTTCACTTTTTTCTTTTAATTACAACAACCGCTCGCCCGTAAATTGTGCATACCCTTTGATTGTTAATGGGAGATTTAATTTTCTGGTTGAATATTCTGATGAATATTCATTCTGATTGAATATTTGACTCAAAGAAAATAACAGTTTCTGGAAACTAATAACATATATACAAGAACTATTGAGAAAAATATAGAACTACAGAAGTCTTGTATTTTCTTTTTTTACTATGAAACCAAAAAATAGACAAACTTGTCCATGAAAAATAACTAAATCGAATTTTCTGTCAGAAACTTTGCTTGCAAATAAAAGTAAGGGAACTTCTAAGACTTTTCTGAATGTAATTGGTTGCTTTGGGAGTGGAGCTGAAAAGTCCCCAGACTGTCACATCAGAAATATCTGCTTTTATTCTCACAGAGAAAACAGTATTTAAACAACAAAATATGCCACAGCCATAGACTTCTGGAGTCATTGTCTTTTAGGTAAAGCTAAAGTTTCACAAGTTACAACCTCCAAGCAGACCATTCAACATTTATGGACCCTTTTAGACTTAACAGTGTTTCATTGGAAGCCAAGCTATCCATATGTACATTTTAGCTTTCAGAAATATTTATACTGGAAGAAACAATTCTGCACTGGGGTGGAAGAGGAAGTAAACTATAACCTAACAATATTACTTATCGTCAGCCCCTTTTCTCAAATTCGTACAAAACCTTTATCCTATTGGCTCGAGATTTTACAATACGTCTCGATACTTGAATAGATTAACTACATTAACAATTTACACTAGATTGAATTCTCACTTTGAAGGTCCAATTTTGAAAGAGAAAGTAAATTCCGTGTGAATTTATGTTAATACTGGTGGGGAAAGAAGAAGATTTCACTTCCTTGGTCCAGGACGGAACTACTGAAATTGCCCAGTTTAGTTCTCCAGATCAATTTGTGTATTATAATCTGCCATAAAATGAAAACAAAACTTAACTTTTGCTTTTACTGCACCTGTTACAATGGTGATATTCCTTCCTATCTTGTACACACTTTTACAGTTTTAAGAAAGCTCTTACTCTGGCCTTGTGTTTAAAGTCTACAATTTTCTTTAGGGATGTGTAATATCACAATGCTAATTTTTATGGTCTTTATAGAGCACTGAGGAGTTCATTGAGTTCAACAGGAAATAGTAGACTTGCTATTATTTAATGGCACCACTTCAAATAAGACATAGTTGCTAGGCAAAGTATTGTTACGTGTACTATACATTTAACAATAACATATTATTACATGTGTAAATGGCCTAGAAATAATCCATTTAATAACTATATCTTGTTAGTTGACTCACAGTTATGTTAATGCAATAGAATTGGAGAGTAATTTAAATGTAATTATCATTTCAGGGCTGAAAAGATAAGTCGTACAGAACATGGAACTTGTTCTCATAGAGTATGTCTGAAATACCATTTTACCTTTCAAATTATTTTTTTTCAAATGGAATAGAATAAGAGATTTGTAAATCAAAAGATGACTGTGCTGCTCAGTGCTTCAGTTTGGTTCCAAGTTTAGACTTGCATAATTAAGACAATCAGAAAACATGTCTATTACTGAGGTTTAGAATAATCAAATGTTTATCATGGCTTCAGTTTTCCTGTTTTACTGATGCATAACCTAATAATAAATAATAAATAATTTATCTGCATCTGTAACCCTACATTAAATTTCCTATCAAGGTTATTTCAATATCTGTCTGTCTATCTATGTATATTCATGTCTTTCATTTTTATAGAGATAAGATCATTTGCTACCATCAATATTGTAATAATGCAAGTTTTGGAAAAAATAAACAATAATAATTGTGGATTATTTATTGATTTTACTAGATCCTTATTGTTTAATATTGGTATTTAGAATTTTGATTTTGTTATGGATTTAATTATTATGAGATATATTATATTTATTTTTTATATTTCATGTCTTGTTTTGTATTTAAACTCCTCTCTTCCCTTTTAGAATATCTTAATAGTCTTCTTTTTTTTTTTTTTTTTTTTTTTTTTTTTTTTTTTTTTTTTTTTTTTTTATGAATGAGTGCTTAGATTTTCAACCTTAGGACCATAAGATTATTAGGTTTTTTTACCACAGAAAGCTATCATTAATTATAGGCAGTCTTCAAGGACACTTATTCACTTTGATCTTTTTGCTAGTAGTTCACTAGTGAATAGTTACTAATTGTTGACTGTACAACTTTTTTTTTCATGCTTGTTTTCCTTGAGGAATCAATTTCTATTCCAAAGTATTCTTGTTATTGGGAATACGTTCTTTAATATTGTGCTTAAATTTTTCCTTTGGTACCCACAGGCTATTACTCCTCTTTACTGTGTTCATACATCCTTTTTATTTTTCTTATATTGTTAGCTTGAATGTATCTATAGACTGCAATCATGATTTTTCTTTCTGTGGATTATAAATTTAATTTTTTCACCCTTGGGTCATTTTTCTTGTTCTCCTCACTCAATAACATTTACTTTCTTCTCCTCTTCATATTTTCTCATGTTTTTCTATGTCCTCCTTACACTGAAGAGCCAAGAATACAGGATTTATGAAGTAAGAGTGAACAAGTAAAAATAGACACAGTTATAGTTATGAAGACACACCCTCTGTCAGTAAGGACCTAAAAATTTATTCTTTTTGTGACAGTCATATGATTATGTACTTTCTCTGTATTAGAAATAAAATCCCCTGCGTACCTGGGATAGAGACACATTCTCCCCCCATTTTCTGTCTCTTGTCATCAGGTGTAGCATTTCCTTGATTAATAATCATTAGGCTGTTATATAATGAGGTAAGGCTGCCACCAAACCCACAGTTACTTTGCCCTTCCTACATTGTTTTTTACTAGAAGTGGCTGAACTGCTGTAGTTTGTGCTGAAGTCTTGGGTATTTATGCCCTGAACACTCCCATAGGACCAGGCATTTCACAGGATTTAGCCACCTGGTTTGCAAGTCTGAAATGGATCGGACCAATAAAGGGGCATGGATTTTCTCACCTCTGCAAAGATAACTGTGGCAGTCAGTATACATCACAGTAGAAATTCAGCTGTCTGGATAATTTTATTCAAGAAGATTTAGGTACTCTCAGCCTTTCAGACTCAATTTTTTGGTATTGTGCTTTTAGACATAGGGCAAAACCCAATCTAGTCTTTTAGATCCCTAATATTAACTTCCACCACACATCAAAACTTTTGGTGTCAATATAGTCAAAAGTTGAGAGGCATCTCTAGCTTCCAGAATGACTACCTAAATTCCTTACAAAGTATGTGGCAAGAGGCCAGTGCCTCTGAAGACCTGCAGTGTTGGTATGGATGCTTTAGCCTGCCTAATGTGAGTGTTTTCTTTGTTTTGGTCGTACATCTGACTTAGCCAGCTGCAGAAGGCAGCATGGGTTGCTTAAGCTAATTGTCTACCTCCTGCGCATGTTGTTTATAAAGTAAGGAATGTTAGTCACCTCCTGGCTCCTTGCATTGTCACCTTTTCTTTGCTTTTGTTTCAGCAAGTTTTTATGTTCAGGATACCACTGAATGGGCCTGCTCCATTTAGTGCACTTTTGGAGAACACCAAAGGCTGTACGCAGCTTAGAATGAATATGGGATGCTTTCTGGATTAGTGCTTAGCCAGTAAGCTGTTAGACAAGTGATAAGCTACAAATCCAACTTAAAATGGAATTTAAACAGACTTCATGTCCGTCTTCCTGATTCTGGATCATAACAGAGCCTTTGGTGAGAAATGTCATCTCCCCTCCCTTTTGAGGCAATTTTGTGCATGCACAGTTGAGTAAATATGGTAAGACGACCTGGTTACTTTAACCACCTTCAGAGTTAGTCTGCTGGAAAGCAGATTTGTTGGAACTCAATTTGGGAACCACATCCTTAGAATAATAAGAAAGGTCTTCTTAATTCAGAAAAAAAAGTAAATTATTTACAATTGTGTAAATCTGTACTATGACAAAAGTTTCAAAAACAGAAACTTTGGGCAAAAACCCAAAACCAGGACAGGATGTTAAGGCTGCTCTTCTCTATTTTGTTTTAAAAAGTCATTTGCAACACAAGTTGTTTAGCAAATGGAGAGTTCATCTTATGTATGTGATATTCTTGCACACTTTTTTAAGCAGCGGGGATCTCTGCTTGTCAGAATGGTCTATAGGCATAAGTGTTTTTTACTAAGGACAATGGCATAATTCCAGCCATCTGTTCTAGACTCGGTTCCATCCACTATGACTTTTTAAAATTGGTGCTTTTTGCCGTTTTGGTTATGTTTGCCTGAATATTCTATTTGAGAAATGTCCATCGATAAGTATCGTCCAGTCGGCACAAGCTACCATTCTCCTCAGGAAAGCCTGGTCTGAATCAGGCTTCACGCTGGAGTAGATTTAAAAATGAAGTTTAATCATGGACTTTTACAGAATCAGAATTGTATGCAGAATGTATTGTTATGAAGGAGGGAAGAAGGAGGAAACTGCAAGACAAGCAATCCAAAACCAATTTAATAATCCAAACGGTTTAGTACAAGCTCATTCAAATGACAGAGCATGTTTTAAGGGATATAAATTAACACTGTAGATGAAATTTTGAATTCTGTCTGAGGTGCACACCTTGTCTTTATCTGCCAAGTATAGCTTTCTGAAGCATTAAGTTGTCTCCATAAAGTGTCCTTGAAAAGTCACTCAGAAAAATTTACCATCTTAACAACAGAACATACAGCAAAAGGAATTTAAAAAGAAAGAAAATGAAAAACTTCTCAATGGAAACTAAGGCTGATGGAGGGAAATTGGTTTGGCACAGGGATGGTTTATCTAGAGTGGCAAGGGGAGGAGGAATGAAATTGTAGTGATAAAGCTTGGCAAATGGCTGTCACTCTGGGACTCTGAACAAGAAGTATTTGCCTCTAGATGACAGGTTTAAAAAGCCTGCTGACATTCTTTAATATTTCTTAAAGCATTATCATCATCCCTCACACAACAGTTACAGTCTTAAAACAAGAAAACTTGTTCATAAGGTGCTTGTAGTTCTATGATGGAAGTTCCATAAATAGCTTACATGTATACAATATAATGTGATTTGGTCAATACTACCTATCACTCACATTTACTTCATACATGCATTTCCTGTATTTCTTAATTGCTGACATTATTTTTCTGAATGCAC
>NW_010306002.1:28630-35754 GCF_000700745.2 Antrostomus carolinensis
TGCTGGCTAGGCAAAGAGGAAAGACACTCAATTGGTGGCATCATTGATGACAAGTCTACAAGACTGCATGGGAATTTAATAACTATCATTTTTTCTCCAATCTCCTTGATGGCCACAGTATACATGCACCCCTCAGTGAATAAGTGGCTCAGAACCAGCACAGCATAATCTCATTTTTTCCTCAGGTCATTCCTGGGAGAGGGGACATACAGAGTGTATATGAAGACTGAGGGTTATCATTAGTATCTGGACATATTGCTGGACAATCAGAAGGTCAAAAAGGACAGGACAAGGAGCAACGCTATTGTGTCAGTGGTGATTTAAGGCCAGTGGTTTAGATGACCTGCCCATCACTGCAGGTGTTCAGATTTAATGTCTACATATCAATCCTTTTGCTCCAGGTCGGAGAAGTCATATTGAAACGCCTGGGTATCACTGGAGCAGCATTGTGTCACAAAGAAACCTGGGCTGTAACTGTCAATGCAGCAGTGGGACCAAGGACATATCAATTAATCCTCTCTGCTTGCTAAGCAGTGGGTTAGACCTGCTTTAGAAAACTCCAAAATAGGAGTTTTGGTTATCCTTTTTCAAACCTATGCAGTAAAACAAAGTAGATCTTAGGGATTAGGAGCCTATTTCTGAAATGCTTACCAAAGGTTTGTTGACACCAAAGTACAATTACACAATAATCTTATTTAAACAAAGATTATTAAAAAGTTGACATTTTTACTTTATGCAAAGTGGATACCACAGGGAAAACAAAAAACAAACAAAAAAAACCCCATATGCCTTCCCTTTTTTCTCAAGTCCTATATCTGTTGATTATAAGAGGAATTCAGAATTGAAAACTGTTATGATGATGTGTCATTCCAAACCATTAATCCTTTTTTTCACTGTGAGATATTTTCTTCATCAGTGAAGGGGAGAAAAAAAAAAAAGAAAAAAAAAACCCAAACTATTCCTTTCACAAGAAGTACAAGACAACAGGCTTTCTTCTGTCCCCTTTTCATATGTTAGGTTCATTTTGTTACTCCATTATCAGGAAAAGCAGAGACAATAACTTCCACAGTATGAGAATTACAATTATCCTCATTCTTGTAGTTCTGCAAGTTGTTAGAGTGATTTGTATCCAGATAAATAAACTATAAAACCTATTCAGAAAATCTTTTTCCAAAGAAGCTATTTCAAATCCAGAAACTTCAGTCTGTAAAGAAAAGCACTTCAAAATTATCTAATTGTTATGTCACAGGCTTCTTTTTATCTCAGCTCTTTCATCAGTTTGTGAGTTTGCTTTTTTGTTTTGTTTTGCAGCAATACCATTTTCAATCTCTTCTTGTCTTTTCTCCTCTAAGATGAATACTTATCCACAGTTTGACCTTTTGCCAGCGAGCTTTGCAGTCTATAAACCCTTTTTTCTCCCTCCTACTTTCTCCAGAGTGATAGCTCTCTGAGAAATGTATTGCTTCCTTCCCAGGCTATGAGGACTAATGCAGTCAGGGACCCTTACTCCTTACTAAGACATATGGAAGGTGCTGCAGGCATTTAAACTGGAATGTGCTTCACTCTATTGACAGTTTCTTGGTTTGGCACGTGGGAATGATCATTGATTTATCTCATTCAATGTTCTGCCTCTGGCAGTGGCTTATAACACACGATGCCAAAAAGGAGATCATACATATGGCACCTGAACAATTCGGTTATTCTCAGTGAAGTAGGATGAATTGATTCCTTCAACTTGAATATGAATATTTTTTTCAATTATTTTCTTAACTGGTGTATCTGACTGCATGCCCTAGAGTCTCTTGACTGGACTTCTTTTCTCTGAAATAGAAAAGATTAAGAGCTGGCCCTATGTGGTGACATAAGGTATTCTGGAGAAAGCCAGATACAAAATATAGAGTGAGATTCAAACAGAGCCCATCTTCCGTGCAAGGCGCAGGGAGTGGAGCATCCTTGTCAGAGTCCTTCACAACCACAGCATTGGAATGAAAAACACTTTTGGCCAACTAGGTTGGAAAGATCACCAGTGCCTAATATCATGTTAAAATTCATTACAGGTAGGAGAGATTAAAGAACGTGTATGTCCAGATCCCTCTTTCTTTGGGATATGTTTAAAGATACAAGGCCTTATCTGTAATAAAATATCTGACCAGAACGAATCTGTTATTAGCTGTTAACATGTCTGTGTGTGAAAACATTTCATGTTTTCATACAGCTGCCTTTAAAAAGATATCCAAAACCAGACTAATAATTCATGAGCATTGCACACAGTAATCACATATGGATTTTTCTGATTGCAAATTGAAGGTTGTTTTATGTTTATATACAAGTCAGATTTTGATTTTGGCTTTTTTTCTGGTATTTAATCTTGTCATTTGGGGCCTTTAGGAGATAACGTGGCATCATGTTTTCAAATGTCAGAGCCAGAGGTATTTGTTTTAGCTGGAGGTTTTTTTTAGCTGGGGTGGGGAGAGATGGGCTTAGGACTTGACTAATTAAAAGTGATTTGTTTTCATGATCTGGATGAAGTGTTTTTGCCAGATGCCTAAGATACCTCTGAGAATCAGGCAGAAATTTGTCGCATCATCCAGGAAATCCTTATCAAAACACAGCTTGGATCTCTGGCAGCACTGGGTGTATGGTTTGATAAGTGAGTCCTATTTTCTTGTCTGCACACCAGTCCTTTGTAGCATAGGGCATTTATTAAGGAAACAGATGGGGAAACATCAGTTATCTTTTATGCCTTCTGTTTTCTATAAAGGCCAGCAAGACAAGCAAGCTCAACCAAAATAATTGAAGGCTTCGTAGAGTAAGTCAGGTAAGTCAGGGGAGAATAGATTCACTACAGCTTGAGTAGCCGTATAGTTCCTGATAAAACAAAATGATTTTCATGTAGGTTAGTAAAACAGCACAAATTTTGAATAGCCACAGACCATATTTTTCAAATAAATTTTGATCAATGAGATTACTTTATACTGATAAAGGCTGTTGGGCTAAGTATACATGTAACCGGTATAAACAAATTCTGAACAAAGGTTATTTAAAAATTGAGGGCCTCAGAGGTGGTGAAACACTACCTGCAGTTTTTATGGACTTCTTCAGAAATGGTCAATAATTATAAAAATCCTAAGAAAGTTACCTTTAATCAGAATCATAATCATTGAGAGCAATATTTTGGGTCCAATAAATATCTTCTTTAGTAGTAACTCAGGTCTAATGTGTTTATGTTTCTCTTAGTTTTGTGGTGGGTTGACCTTGACTGGCTGACAGATGCCCACCCTGCTGTTCTCACTCCCCTTCCTCAACAGGACAGGGGAAGAAAATGAGATGAAAAATCTCATTGGTCAGGATAAAGACGGGGAGATCACTCACCAATTGCTTTCACAGGCAAAACAGACTCAGCTTAGGGAAAAAATAACTTAATTTGTTGCCAATTATGAATTTGGATGGTGAGAAACAAAAACTAAACACTGTCCCCGGCAAATCCTTTTTCCTCAGGCTCACTTTCACTCCTTCATTCCCAGCTCCTCTACCTCCCCACCCACGTGGTGCAGACAGACAGGGAATGGGGACTTGGGGTCAGTCAATGACAGCTCCTCTCCATGCTTCTTCCTCCTCATGCTGTTCCCCAGCTCCAGCCTGGTCCCTCCAAGGACTGCAGGGAAATCTCTGCTCAAGCACACAGAACTCCTCTTCCTCCCGTCCTGATCTTACCCTGGGGCGCACAGGGCTGTTTCTCACTCTTGTTCTCTCACTTATTACTCCGAGGCAGTGTTTTACCCTTCCTTACACAGCCTTCCCCTTACACAGCTGTGGGGCTCAGCCATGCCCTGCAGTGGGTGGGTTGGAACTGGCTGGAACTGACTGTGCCCGGCACAGGGCAGCCCCGGCCTCTCCTCATAGAGGTCACCCTGAAGCCCCCGACAGCACGTGGGCACCTGCACCCGGCACAGGTTTACAAGTAAAATGTGAGTTAATTAACAATACTGGAATGGAAACGATAGGACTTAGAGATGATTTCTTTCACCTGAGCTTTGTTCATGGCTGGGCTTCATACTTCTAATAACGATGAGGTTTTTACTTTTGCTCACTAATGAGAAATTTCTTAATTTATAGTGTTGAATTAAATAAATAAAAAGGTAATCATGAATATCTGAGGTAATTTCTCATTAAAATCCTCTTGAGAAAAATGTCAAGGAAAGCAAATAGTGTAGGTTAATATGACTTCTATTTTTTGAGACAGTCTCTGCTATATAAACGCATGGAATTACAATACTTTAATTGGATTTAGTAATCAAATGCTGCCCTGGCAGGTATTGTGCAGTCACACAAAATATGTTGGGCAATAGCCCATAAAACAGGCTCTGGAAGGACAATGTGGAGTTCCTCAGCTGTACATACTGCCATTAATGAAGGACAGAGCGAGGAGCACAGTGACATGGAGAAATGGCAGAAATTAACAAATATAATGAGAATGAAAAATATCACGTTAACATACATGATAACACCATAACTCTAACAGTTTCTTAACACTATCTCAAATGTTTGTGCAAAAGATTTAATGTTGTTTTTCTACAGAGTGTGAGTATTGGTTCATATTATTTTGACTGTGTTGAAACATCTGATGATGTTATCCCTCAGACAATATTACTAGGTTGCCTCCTACAGTAGTCATAATATCTAGCTTAAGTAGAATTATTTTTCTTGTGAACTAAATTAAGGAGCAAAATGGTTAAAAAACACAGAGACAAGAAGCTCAGATTTTTAAGTCCCTATTTAGTATTCAGAAACATTTAAATAAAATTGGAACTTAATAATTAGGTAAAGTCAATGAAATCTACAGTTACAAGTGACTTCATCTTGAAATCAGTATTTAAATACTGCCTAGATGTTTTACCCTGAGATTAAAAGATTTTCTCTGAATCCCATGGGCAATCTGTGACAGTCCCTGGAACAGCATACAGCCTGACAGTTTATTCGTGGACTATCGGCTGTATCAATTAATTTAGTGATAATCATAGCTCTTTTAGATTAAATGGATGGATTAGATTCAGTTTGTTGCACTTGAGTATTTGCACTTAGTCAAATGAGATATCCCTCTGAAGGCCTTCAGAGACACATTCTTTCATATCAGAAATTTGGTGGAGGTTCAATACCTAAAATATAGGCAGAAGTTAGGGCCCTAAATTACATAGATTGGATCTCACCTCTGCTTTCTAAATAGAAGTTATGACTGGGATGGTCCAGTTATCTTCTTTCCTGGGAAAGAAGTGTCCTTACATCGGTAAGGTTATTTGCTCGGCTGTAAGGATTTAATATCCACGTATGTGGTGAAACCTACTTCTGAGCAGGGGGTGAAGGAAGAGACCTGATCTCAGTTTAGCAACTTTCACCACAGCAGGGAAAGTAGTTTCACCTAGGGCAGGGCAGATATGGAGGAAGCAGTTGTTCCTACCTGAGCTTCTCAAAAATGAGAACATGAACATCACTTCAAAAATATCACAGACACTGACAACCACTGGAGCTCTTGGCAGAAAGGTACTGGCACCTTAGTTAGTTGCCCACAATACAAAGCTGTCTTTACCATGGAGTTTTACTTTTTGGCATGATTTTCTTCATATAGTGAGATAAATTAGGGGAAAAATTGATGACTCGTGATTATTCTTCATATTTTCCCAGATGTGCACAATATTTTTCTATTGCTTCTTATCTCCAACGTAGAGCTATCTGTCAATAGCGGGGCATTTTGAATGGACTTTGATCCTTTCTTTCATTGGCTGCAGAAACAGAGCAGCGGATGTGAAAGTGATTGACTCTGTTCTGGTTATTGTTTACGGCTCAGAAAGAAGGCAGTTCTCATTAACACAAGTTCCTTTTCTACCTAATAGCACTATTTTCCAAGGAGGTCAGTTGCCTGCATCTTCATTGTAAATGGACTTGCAAGTTCTAATCAGTATGTAATTGGGCTAGAGATAAACTATAGGATAAACCGTTACCCCAATCAAAACAGTGCCATGCAACACAAAGGAGGAACCAACAGGTGCAGCATTCATTGCATACAGGTATGCTCTTGTTTTAGAGGAAAAGCAGCACACACAATAATATCAGATTATCTTTTCTTGAGTAAAAAGTACCCTCTCTGGAGAGGTTACCTATACTACTAAGAAATATGCAGACATTTGGTGTTATGTAAATGTTATTTTTCCCTATTGTTTCATTAATAAAGGAGTCTACTTTGAAAAAGACATTGTAGTTACCCTCAAATAATTGTATTAAAAGCTACTATCTAGCAAGGGTTGGAAAGTCAGTAGACATGCATCATTTAAAACACTGACTAATATAATTACAGGAAAAATGCTCCACTGTTTGATTTTTTACAATCTTGTGTAAGATAGCATACATTATGAAATTAAATTGAAGACTGTTAGCCTTCGTCTCCTAATCCACACTA
This sequence comes from Antrostomus carolinensis, assembly GCF_000700745.2. Lineage (NCBI taxonomy): Eukaryota > Metazoa > Chordata > Aves > Caprimulgiformes > Caprimulgidae > Antrostomus > Antrostomus carolinensis. Next base: position 35,082 of record NW_010306002.1, read on the forward strand.
AATTGGTCAAAAATACTTATAAACACCTCTTTTTTGATAGGTCGTGATTGGATAGATTATTGTTTTTTGTATAATTTGACAAGGTCACTTACTAACAAGCAGAGCAGTTTAAATGGCTAGATTTAAGCAGCTAACTTTTTTTTTTTTTTTTTTTTTTTTTTCCTAGGCACTGTAGAAGAGCCTGGCTCAGGCAGTTTAATTTGCCTTTCATAGTCTATCACAAGACTCATGATTATTTCTTACAACAAAATATTCAGTGCAACAAATTAGTAGATTCTGTTATGTTGGTTGGGCTGCATTCCAATTCCTGCCTTAGTGATGCTTGCTGCCTTCAGCACTGCCAGCACAATAATTATTGCTGAGTTTTCTAGACCTCATCAAACCAGCAAGGTGATCACCCCCTTGGAACAGCTGGGGATATGAGGTATGGAAAAGTGGAAAGAAATTGCTGTAACTCTGTGCTGTCATGCCAGCAAGTGCCACTTGAATGATGGCAGCTATTGGCAGGGGTAGGGCTCTGCTGGAGGAGAGCTTGCAGCAGTTCTAGATTCTAGCTTTTGCTGCTTCCAAGGAGAATTGCTGTAGGCACTAAATGAAAGAAAGCAAATTGGAAGGTGGAGAATATGAAGATTTGAAGGTAAATCTTACAGGCTGGAGAAATGGGCAGGGAGAA
>NW_010306003.1:0-2227 GCF_000700745.2 Antrostomus carolinensis
CCCTGTTCCCTGTCCCCCTGTGCTGCTGGGGTGGAGGAGGTAGAAAACTGGGAGAAAAGTTAAGCCTGGGAAGGAAGGAGGGGTGGGGAGAAGGTGTTTTAAGATTTGGGTTTATTTCTCCTTATCCTCCTCTTGATTTTGATTGGTAATAAATTAAATTAATTTCCCCAAGTCGCGTCAGTTTTGCTGATGAAGGTAAAAATTAAATTAATTTCCCCAAGTCGAGTCAGTTTTGCTGATGAAGGTAATTGGTGAGTGATCTCCCTGTCTGTATCTTAACCCATCAGCTTTTCATTATATTTTCTCTCCCCTTCCCAGTTGAGGAGGGAGAGTGATAGAGCAGCTTTGGTGGGCACCTGGAGTCCAGCCAGAGTGGTAGATATGACTGTAGTCTGGAGTATGTACAGAAGCTTCAAAGGTCAGATGAACATCTGACACCAAGCTGAGCGGTGCAGTTGATACAATAGATGGAAGGAATACCATCCAGAGGGACCTGGACAGGCTTGAGAAGTGGGTCCATGAGAACCTAATGAGGTTCAACAAGGCCAAGTGCATGGTTGTGCATTTGGGTCAGGGCAATCCCAGGTATGTGTACAGACTGGGAGAAGAACTCATGGAGAGCAGCCCTGCTGAGAAGGACTTGGGAGTCCTGGTGGACAAGAAGCTTGATGTGAGCCAGCAGCGTGCAACTGCAGCCCAGAAGGCCAACTGTGTCCTGGGCTGCATCAAAAGAGGGGTGGGCAGCAGGGTCAGGGAGGTGATTGTCCCCCTCTGCTCTGCTCTTGTGGGGCCCCATCTGCCTAGACCTGGAGCTCCCAACATAAGAAAGATGTAGAGCTGTTGGAGCGGGTCTAGAGGAGAGCCATGAAGATCATCAGAGGGCTGGAGCCATTAGCCATACTTCTGAAACAACCACTCTCTGAGGGTGGATGTGCTGGGTCTGTAACCCTGTTACTGGGATGCAACTGGACTTCTCAAAATGTTATGAGAAACTCTAAAAAACAAACAACCAAATAAAACCTAAACCAAGAAAAATCTGTTGCTTTGCTTGCCTCTGTAGCAGTGCTGAATGTGTTGTGGAGACCTATACAGCGAGGCTACCGTGAGCTCTGCAAGTCCAAATTACTGTCTGGTTGGCTAGGAACACGTCAGTGTAGGGGTGCTCATGCTGTGGACACCACCTCTTCTGAAGTTAACCTCATCTCTTCCTATACTTAATTTGCTGGGACTGGGCTATTGCAAGAACCTAGAACAGCTTGTGGTCCTTAGACTGGACTTTAGGCCAAATCCACTTAAATTCTGAGTTTCTAGTACTATGCTATGACTATGCTGGGGCAGGTGGGGAAAGGGGCACAGGGGAAGTAAGGAGGAGGACTTCATGTTCTGAATTTCATTATCTCCTGGCCTGACTTGATGGTGCTGTCACCACACTTATTTTATGAACTGCTTACAGAACTGGCTACAAGGCTTCTGCAGCTTTTGCTGAAAACTGGACTGAGAAGTGGGACTTTGTCCTGACCACTGTTCTGAGAAACTGCTCTGAAAGTAGCTCTTGAAGGTGGAATGTGATCCTTCTGCCCAATATGCTGAAGCCTTCTAGAAAGAGTAAAAAAAAATATGCTGAAGCCTTCTAGAAAGAGGGTACCCTCAGCCTGTTTGCTGACAATACAGAACTGGGAGGAGTGACTGATACACCAGGAGGCTGTGTTGATGTTCAGCAAGACCTGGACAAGCTGGAGAGCTGGGTGGGAAGAACCTAATGAAGTTCTACAAAGGCAAGTGTAGAGTCCTGCATCTGGGGAGGGGCAACCCCATCCCCCTGCACCAGTACAGGTTGGGGGGTGACCTGCTGGAAAGCAGCTCTGCAGAGAAGGACCTGGGAGTGTTGGTGGACAGCAGGTTATCCCTGAGCCAGTAATGGGCCCTCGTGGCCAAGAAGGCCAATGTTCTCCTGGGGTGCATTTAGTGCATTCAGTGTGGCCAGCAGGTCAAGGGACGTTCTCCCTGTCTGCTGTGCCCCAGTGAGGAGTGGACATCTGGAGTCCTGTGTCCAGTTTAAGAAAGACCAGGAACTACTGGAGAGGGTCCAGTGGAGGGCTACGAAGATAACAAGGGGACTGGAGCATCTCTCTGCTGAGGGAAGGCTGAGAGACCTGGGTCAGTCCAGCCTGGAGAAGAGCAGACTGAGGGGAGATCTCATCAATGCTGATCAGTACCTAAAGGGTGG
>NW_010306003.1:2378-13787 GCF_000700745.2 Antrostomus carolinensis
AGGGGGATTGGACTGGATGATCTTTCGAGGTCCCTTCCAATCCCCAACATTCTGTGATTCTGTGATGAGGATAAACTTCTTTACTGTGAGGGTGGCAGAGCCCTGGGACAGGCTGCCCAGAGAGCTTGTGGAGTCACCTTCTGCAGAGATATTCTGGAGACAAAACATGCCTGGGCATGATCCTGTGCAACCTGCTCAAGATGATGGATGAGATGATCTCCTGAGGTCCCTTCCAACCCCCACTGTTCTGTGAAAGGCTTCTGAAGTAACTCCAGCGCTACCGGAGACTACGAATAGCCAGAGTAACAGGGTGAGCAGCCAGGGGTTGTGTAAAGGATCAAAAAGTTTTGATGCCTGCCTAGGAGCATGTGCCAGGTTAGCATATGCTGATTATGCTGCTGGGATGGGCCAGTAGCACTGGTTCTACAGTTAATGTGCTTGACTTGTGTGATGTCTGTCCTGGTAATTGCCAACTGGTTCAAAATCTCTTGAAGGGAAGGGTGTTCTCTGTAACTAGAGCATGGAGTTATCAAACCAGCTCTTCTGGATGGATCAAGTTTCCTTCACAGCTGTCAACACTGTAGTTCTCCACCCTCTAAAGTTCTTGATTCATGGACATGATGGTCTTTTCTGTAGGTAGGTTGGGAGCTTTCAGTTATGTTAGCCTGGCTAGTAAAAAAAAAAACCCCAAACCAACCCAAAACAAACAAAAAACCCCCAAACTTGATGCTCTGGACTTGGGTTTCCAATTTCTGCTGGTAAGTGAAATCTAATAGGAATTGAATAGGGCCTAAGATGAACCTTCTCTCCTGTCTCCTCTGAGCTAAGTGAGCTCCAGGGGTGCAGAATACTATTAACTAGATGTTGTGAGTGTTTAATGGGCGTATTGTGTGTAAGCTCCTGATAGTACTATCTACATGTGATAGGGAGAATCTGCTTGTTTAGAAATAACTAATGATAAAAGACCACTCTACTTGTTTGTTCAGAAAGCTTCTTGGCTTGAAGAGGCTTTGGGTGGCTGTGCTCTGCACTGACAGAAGGATGCTGCTACAGCTCACACTTTGAGGTCTGCTAAGGTTCTGTGAACTTCCAGGTAGGAAAAGATGGTTAATGTCAGGCTCTCAGTGAATGAAGAGAAGATGCAGATGTTGCTTCAGGCTATTTTACAGTCTACCTCAATTTACAAAGCCAATACCTTGCTGGAGCTACAGTGAAGTATGTGTTTAAATATAAGAATATAAGGCTGTTTTAAGTAATCAACGTCTTGCCTGGGGAACACGTAGAAGCAGAGGCTTGGATACACCATGTGAATATCTGTTTGCTAAAACACAGGTGTCTCTTCTTGGGGCTATCTAATCTTAACACTTTTATCAACAGGACTATTCTCTTTGTTTGGAGGCTTTCTTTCTGACTGTCAATCTTCATACTTCACCTGGGCTATCCTCCCAAGTTTTCTGGCATACGAAGGATGGTACCTATATGGGGCAAAACCTTCTTTTGTAAGCTATCTCAAAAAAAGAGGGCTTGTTTAATTTCTAAGAATACAAAAGCTTTAGGCCAAAGGTGAGAGTTTTTCTGAAGTGGTGACTAATGATTGTGTCGATGTAGTTTGTATAGTTTGATATCCTGTTGACAGCTTTTCTTTTTCAAATTACTCCTTCCAGCTGTCAGGCCTGCTGGTGCAATTGAATTTTCTGGCCTGCTTTGTCAACCAGTTTGAGTTAGGGTGATGCCAGGGGCTGTTTTGCACACCCACTTAGCTAATGTTGGAGTTTAGTTCTAGCTGCTTAGGATTTAAGCATTCAGGTTTACTTCATCTTCAAACCAAGTACTACACTAGCTTAATATATCCAAACAGTTGGGGTTGGTTTTTGTTTTGTTTTTTTTAAAGATTTAGTGCCACTGGCCTTTGAGGCAGCACAGATTCGATGCTTGGAGATGGCAACATCCTCTCTGATTTGCAGTGAAGTGAAATGTTGTCAAAACTGGCTAAAGAGACAGCTGCTCCAGGGTCACCATGTTACCAGTTTTTCAAGTTTGTGTTAACTCAACTGTCTTGTTATGTCCACAGAACAGAGTGCATTGGACCACTGTTCTAAGTCTTTTGCTGAGGCTGGTATCTGGAATGTAAAGTCTGGCAGGAACTGGTGAGGCTGCAGCTCGAGTGCTGGGTTCAGTGTTGGGCCCCTGACTCCAAGAAGGACATGGAGGTGCTGGAGCGTGTCCAGAGAAGGGCAACGGAGCTGGGGAAGGGTCTGGAGCACAAGTGTGCTGAGTTCCCGGCTGAGGGAACTGGGGTTGTTGAGCCTGGAGAAAAGGAGGCTGAGGGGAGACATTCTCATGCTCTACAGCTCCCTGAGAGGAGGGTGGAGAGAGGTGGGGGTCGGTCTCTTCTCACAGGTAACAAGCGATGGGACAGAAGGCAGTGGCCTCAAGTTGTGCCAGAGGAGGTTTAGGTTGGATATGAGGAAAAACTTCTTCACTGAAAGGGTTCTCAGGCACTGGAACAGGCTGTCAAGGGCAGTGGTGGAGTCACCATCCCTGGAGATATTTAAAAGCCACGTAGATGTGTTGCACAGTGACATGGTTTAGTGGTGGACTTGGCAGTGTTAGATTTTTGGTTGGACTTGAAGATCTTTTCCAATCAAAGGTCTTTTCCAACCAAAACAATTCTATGATTCTGTGAATGACTTGGCAGGTCCTGTGGGCATTGGCAGGGTCTCTGTCATGAATGAATGGAGCTGTGGTGCATTCCATGGTGCCTTGTGACAGATCCTGCAAGAGAAAACTGCTTCTGGGCTCCTTCCCCAGGAAGCATGGGGGCTGTGGAGCACCCCTGCATGCAATGCATCAAGTAACTGGAGATGGCTGCTGCTTTGTCTTCATTAAAGCAGTGCTTGGAAATGCAAGCCTGACTAGCAGTCCAACGTACTCAAACTCATATAGTGATGTTCCCAGGTCAGTAGCTGCTAGGAAGGTGCCTCAATCAGATTTGTGCAGATGGGGTTTTAATAGAATATGGCCAAATGTAAATCTGGAGTTGGAGGCAATTCTGTAAACACAAAACTGCTTCCAGATACTTGATAGGAAAAGTGGAATCAGACCAGGGATAGAGTTTGTTTGTGCTGTGGGACAAACTTCCATGTTGTGGAACTTGAACAAGAGAGGAAGCTTCATCTTGCACAGGTTTGTTTGGTTTTCTTTTAGGCTGGTAACTCAGTAACTCCTGAATTCTGGAAGTCAGGGAAGTAGGATGTTGGTACTATTGTGCTGGATGTCTGAAGGGCCATGTTACCTTAATTCATCATTCATTAGTAACTTAAACCTCATCTGAGTTGTAGTTCTTTCAGCTACTGGTTGATCCTGAATGGGTATTGGTTCTGAAATTGTGTATAAAATATTCTCTTAAGTCTTTTTTGGAAGAGTTGGTACTTACTGTTATTTAATGTGTCATATGAAGAACATGAAGTCAGAAACTACTTCAGTGTTTTTTGTTTTTCTTATTCCAGAAGTGTTAGGCCTTGCACATGCTCAAGAGTTTATCCTCTTGCAAGCATGAATAGGTACTCTGAAGTCTGTGCTGTACTGAGGATTGAAATGGGTGTAATGTGTTAGAATTGGAGAGGAACTTAAGACATCTGCTGATGTATTTAATCCTGGGGTTACGTACTAGATCAGTGGTCTTGCTTGTACATGTTGGCAAGCAAAACTGACAGAAAACATTGATTCCCCACCCCTTACAATAGTAAAAGAAGGTAGTGATCTAAAAATGGCCTTTTTTGTTGTCTTTGGAGGCTATTTTAAACTAATTTTTTTCTAGATAAGAGAGAAAAAGCCCTTGATTTTTTTTAATGGTAGTTATAATTAAGAAGCTTTTAAAAGGGGTTTTGATGCTGAAAACCAGTTTTCTTTTTGTGATTTCTTAAAACACAGAGAATGCTGCAGATCTGAAATGAAGACTCTATGCAAAACTGATGAAAACAGACAGGGAACTGCTGTTGATCTCATTGTCTGCCCATGCACGTTCCCAAGAACATCACTCTTGCTGCTGGGAATGAAAGCCCAGCTCCAGGCTTCACTTCAAAGAAATGCCTAGTGCCCTAAGCTCTGACTTACTAATATATTGTAACCTGTCAATTTGCAGGTAAGCATTATGAGGAAGAAGAGGAAGAGGATGCCCTACCTGACTCGGATGCCCTGCCAGACTCAGATGAAGAGGTGGATTTGGATAAGCCATGCCCCATACAGATTGTTCTCGCTCATGAAGATGACCATAACTTTGAATTAGATGAACGAGCATTGGAAAAAATCTTGCTTCAGGAACACATCAAAGATCTGAACATAGTAGTTGTGTCTGTAGCAGGAGCTTTCCGCAAAGGAAAATCTTTTCTGCTGGACTTCATGCTTAGATACATGTATAACAGGGTGAGTAATTTGGATTTTCCCTGCAGAAAAAAAGTAGTTTGGTGTTTTAGTCATTAATCTTGGTATTTGTTGACTTGAGCATAAATATAGCAGGTCAAATTTTTCTCACTTATTGGGGGGTGGGGAAGACAGCTACTCTGTTTCTACTCTGTGAGGAAGTTTATTTAATTGACAGTTTTCAATATAAGTTTTCCTGCAGTCACCAAGGGAACTTATTGGTGTCCTGATGTAAGTGGACATGTGAAGAACGTGAATAAGGCAACCTGGTGGCCTTCTAGTTGAGCTTTGGGGAAGGGCTCATCCAGGTGATGGCTTGGAGGACTCTTGCTTTGACAGAAATCGTATTGTAGCACTTGCTTACCCATTGTTGCAAAAGGAAGAGTTCTTATCAGGTAGCTATTGGGGGACTAAATCTGATTAAACCTGAGGTGTGGCAAAAGGGAGAAAGTCTCCTGTTTGCTGCTTGGAATGTGTATCTGAACATAATCCAGGAACTTGTTAAAATCCTTTAAAGTCATTGGTTAATGAATGCTTGGTCCAAGATTTAGTTTCTTCTCTTAGTTTGTAGCTTTTGGCTGGTGTTGGCTTGTGTCTATTATACTTTGACCTCTTGGTTGGTAAGGAGAAGGTGGGGTAGGGCCTCATGTGAATGTATACGTCTGCCCATCACAGGTTGTGGTGTGTTTCTTTTAATCTGCATCGTGAATATTGATAATTCAGTGTTTTGTTACTTTTGAAAACTCTTAAAAAAACCCAACCAAATCAAAACCAAAAACCCCACCAGAACTGACTTCTTTTTCAGTCAGTGTTCTTAGGAGTTGGAATTCACAGTAGCAGAAACTAACCATGACTGCATCCATTTTACCTTTTGTGCTAGCTAACTTGAGGAGAAATCAAGATGAACCCTGCAGTTACAGGAAATATGGGAATGTTGCAAAGAAGCTGCTGGTAGTTTGGCAGATGAAGATTTCCTTTCTCTCACTCCCAGTAGTGCCTGCTATTGAATTCCTCTCACTGGTTTGCCAAGAGCTCTGTAAGAAAGACACTGAGGATGTGGTAGGAGGAATACAGAGTAGCAAGCTGATGCTCCCAACTTCTTAAGACTCTTACCCTATGGAGAAATAAACATTTCATTGATACAGCTTTTCAGTGGGTGGCCTTTTGTGTGTGTGTGTATATAAAACCTCTCTAGTGTCCTGTTTATATTAAAAACAAAACAACCTAGGAAAAAATCCCAACCTAGAAAAAAAACCTGAGCTCCCAAGAAGTGTAACAATTTGAGTTAGATGGTGGCTGGGTAGAGGTAGTGCTAGAGCCTTCCAAAAGTAGAAAGGATGGGCTTTAAGCAAATACTCTCAGATTGTGAAATAAAACATAAAGTTCATAAAGCAAAATGGATTGAAACACTGTTTCACCCTTGTGTAATATCATGCCTCTCTGTTCCCTTTATTATACAATCACTTTTTTTCATTTTTTCTATAGCTGTCCTTCAAAATACCATTTGTTTCACTTAAACTGAAGATGGAGGCAAGCTGGGCTGTCTCATGTAAAAACTATCTCCCAAAATCAGAGAGGTCTTGCTCTCCACGTGCTGCTTCTGGCCAGGCATTTGCATTCTGAAGCTGTAATACTTGCAGGCCCTTAGCTGAGCTGATCCAACTTGATGATGCATCAGAAGACACTGCACTTTGCTGAACTGTTTTCCTGCCAGCTCAGTGACATCTGTGGGCTTAGGGAAAGGGGTTTGACAAGCATCAGAGCTGCTGCAAGCTGATGGATGGGAGTTGGGGATGAGAGAAGATAAGTGCCACACCTCCTCTTTTGAGCAGTTCTGAATTGTGTCAAGTCTAATGGTATCCCCTGTGCTCATGCAAACTTCAGTACAGGAGGGGAGGCCTTGGTATAGTTTTATAGAACTCCGTAGTCTGATCACTCCATCTTCAGTCAGGCTTAATGACAAGTCTGTATTTTCTGTGAACTAAATATTGGATCCTGCACAAAATACTAAAGCATCTGCATTGGGGAAGTTGTCCTTCCCCTGTACTCAGCACTGGTGAGGCTGCACCTCGAGTGCTGGGTTCTGTTTTGGGCCCCTCACTCCAAGAAGGACGTGGAGGTGCTGGAGCATGTCCAGAGAAGGGCAACGGAGCTGGGGAAGGGTCTGGAGCACAAGTGTGATGAGTTCCTGGCTGAGGGAACTGGGGTTGTTGAGCCTGGAGAAAAGGAGGCTGAGGGGAGACCTTCTGGCTCTGTCCAAGTCCCTGAAAGGAGGGTGGAGAGAGCTGAGTGTGTGTCTCTTCCCCCAAGTAACTAGTGATAGAACAAGGGGTAATGGGCTCAAGTTGCACCAGGGGAGGTACGGGTTTGGTGTGAGGAAAAATGTCTTCACTGAAAGGTTTCTCAGGCACTGGAATGGGCCACCTAGAGAAGTGGTTGAGTCCCTATCCCTGGAGGGATTGAAGAGTCGTGTAGATGAGGTGCTCAGAGATATGGTTTAGTAGTGGACAGGTATGGTTGGACTTGATGGTCTTAAAGGTCTTTTCTAACCAAACGATTCTATGTTTCAATTTGTACACTAATCAAGCAATTTGGGGATATCCTTCCTTGTGGATATTAACATGTGTGATGAAAAATTTACCAAGATGCTTTAGAATCCCATTTTCTTGTCTTAAACCAAGAGCTGGAGGTATGTGGAAAGTTACCGTTCTAAAAATCTCACTTATGCCAGTTGAAGTCACAGGTAAGAATTTTGGCATGGCTGAGATTGGCCAGTAACTTCAGGGAGGTGGGCATCTCATTTCAGGCACTGCTGCTTAGTGTTACCATTGCTCATTTGAAATGGAACAGAATAATCTGCCACAAAACAGCAGTCCTTGTGTACTCCACAAGCTGCTATAAGGATCCTTTGTTGCAGTTTAAGGCTTATGAAGAGTTGGGTGCAGTTACACTAGTAAATTTAGATTTAAAAGCTTTTTTTTTACAGGAGTATTAACCTTCTTAGCTGGTATTAAACTGCGAGGTGCACTGTGTACTAATGGCACTATGCAAATAAAGCTGCATCGGTCCTTTCCTTAATGTGGAATATATTTAGAGAGGTTATCTTTTAGGTTACTAATACAAAATTGTAGTGCAATTTCTAGCTTGATTTCATGCAGGGACAGTCTTTTTTTTCCTCCTCCTGTCTCTTGAATATCTTTCAAGCCAATTTGATGAAAGGAGCCTGTTAAAACACTGAGTTCTAACTAAGGAAAGATGGGGAGTAACAAGGTAGGAGTGCTTCAAACTGATTCAGAGGTCAGGCTTAAGTGCAGTCATCCACAAGATGAAGCAGCTTCAGCTGAAGTTGTGCCCATTAAGATACCAAAGACTCCTGTGATGTGAATCACATGAAATCAAATGTGGCCCTACCTAGTGCTCATTAAGGGACTTGTCAAAAGATTTGTGTAGTTTTGCTCTGAATTGCTACAAATAAGGATAATTTTTGGACCAAACTTGCAAAAAGTATTCTTGTACAAATGACAAATGGAACATTATTGTTGAATAATGTAAGGGATTCTTTTGAAAACTGAAAAGCTACAGTCCATTGATGTATACCTGTGAAACATGATTCAGCTTTGCAGAACTGTACCCTGGAGTGTACTGAAGCCCAAAGCAGGCCCAGATCTTTGATTTCTAGAGCGGTCAGTAGATGTGTGGGCATATTCTGGGATAAAAAAAAACCTGCAGGGTAAAGCTGTTCAGGTTTTGCATAACCTCTCTGGTAGAGGTGGATGTGCATGACAACACCAACCAACCAAAAAAACCCCAAAACAAAACAACAACAGAAAGAAAAATTTCCAAACAACCTACCTGTAAAGAGCTTTGGTTCTCTTCAATTGGATACCTGTGTTCATTTTCTAAATCTTTATCTGCTCATCTCATTTACTTTTGCCATGTCTGATCCAAATAGCTGAGCTGAGTGGTGTGCACTTTAGCATTTGGGGGAATGCTGGTGCAGAGCTGCTGGATTACTTTTCCCTCTTAGTATGGTTTGCTCTGCATGCTGTTAGGCATCAGGAACATGCACGTGTTGTTCAGGTTTGTTTTTTTTCCCCCCATCCTACTTTAGAAATAAGTAGTTTTACTTATTTGTAGTAAGTATTTCTATTCTGTACAGCCCCTGGGTGCTCATGCTGTTTTCTGAGATGTGCAAAGATGTATCTTGAGCTCTTTCCTAAAAGCTGCCAGCACAGAGTCAGCAAGGTAGAGAGCATAGCCTAGTGAATTGAGAAGTCTCCCCTTTGACCTTAAAGAGCACACTTTCCTGGCTTGTAATCTTCTCTAGGCAGTTGGAGGCAAATTCATTAAACATCTCTTTCTTTTCTGCCAGCATGCTGTGTTCTAGACTGTGAAATAAAGGTTCTTCTCTAAGCCCCTCATCAGCTGAACTATCGTCTGTCTACCACTTACTCTCTTGTAGGATTTCAGTGTATATAAACCTATTGCAGTGAGATTCTGCAGGGTGCCAGTTCGTACTCCTTGCTTGGCCAGTATATAAACTACATTTCTGGGTTAAATGTGCTCATATAATGGCTGGATTATGCTGTGTGACCACTGTTCTGTGTGTGGCCTGTCCTTGAGGACTGAAGACCTCGTTACAGTACCATCAGCCAGAAATGTTAGCTGCCAACTGTACTCAACTCTCTGACAGCCTCTCTCAAAGTGGGCATGTGCCAGTAAAATTTTAATATGTGTGGGTTGATTGACATGTATCAAACTCTCAACATGACCTGTTCTCTTGTATCCTAATCACTTAGGAAACACTATTTTGTGACTGTGACAAGTATACATTGTAGATCTGGTCCTTACCTGTTCTCTTTGGCTTTTCAAGCTGGTATTAGAAGTTTTGTGCTGGCCTCCATTAGTGCAACAGTTGACTTGTTTGTGAGGAGAAAAGGAGAGGATTAAGTCAAGATCAGGTTTGTTGCTCATTGCAGAGGTGTAGCTGTTCCTGTAATTAAAATACATGCTATTTACAACTACTTTTGAGTTGAGTTCTCACCACTGTGAGAGAAGAGCATGAGTGTGAGGTGGTATCAATGGACAAAACAGAGCTGTTCTCATTAGCTCCGAGTGCTTGAGACTTGAAAGCTGAGCACATGTACTCTTCAGTGGCTGAAGAGTTTTGCAACCACTGAAATCCAGTAGATTCAAACAACACTGCTTTGTGGATGATCATTGAAACACAACAGAGTAGCATTGTGTTTAATTATTTTGTGTAGTGTTGTCAGTTAGCTCTGAGGAATATGAGAGAACAATGTGGAAGTCCTGGGCTGCATCAAGAGAAGTGTGGCCAGCAGGTCAAGGGAGGTGATTCTTCCCCTCTACTCCGCTCTCGTAAGGCCCCACCTGGAGTACTGCATCCAGTTCTGGAGCCCCCAACACAAGAGAGACCTGGAGCAGCTAGAACAAGTCCAGAGGAGGCCACCAGGATGATCCGAGGGCTGGAGCAGCTCTCCTATGAAGACAGGCTGAGAGAGTTGGGGCTGTTCAGCCTGGAGAAGAGAAGGCTCCAGGGAGATCTTATAGTGGCCTCCCAGTACCTGAAGGGGCTACAAGAAAGCTGGGGAGGGACTTTTCATAAGGGCAGTTAGTGACAAAACAAGGGGTGATGGCTTTAAACTGGAAGAGGGGAGGTTTAGATTAGCTATTAGGAAGAAGTTCTTCACTGTGAGGGTGGTCAGACACTGGAACAGGTTGCCCAAGGAAGTTGTGGCTGCTCCTCCCTGGAGGTGTTGAAGGCCAGGTTGGATGAGGCTTTGAGCAGCCTGGTCTAGTGGAAGGTGTCCCTGCTGCTGGCAGGGGGGTTGGAACTGGATGATCTTGAAGGTCCCTTCCAACCCAACCATTCTATGATTCTATAAGTCTGCTAAAACATAGCATGTTAAAAAACAAACAAAAAACTTCCTTGGTTTTAAATAAGTGTCTCCTCTTGTTTTGTAGACTTCTCCTTGCTGGATAGGTGGAAACACTGAGCCATTGACTGGGTTTACGTGGAGAGGTGGATGTGAGCGAGAAACCACCGGCATTCAGATTTGGAGTGAAGTATTTGTAATTGATAAACCTAATGGAACAAAGGTAAGTGCTTGACTCAAATAGATGTCTGTAAGGATTTTTGCCTCTGTGTGTGTACCTTTAAAGCCAGGGGTTTTACGGAGGCAGTTCAAGTATCAGTTGCTTTTCTTTGTGTTCAATAGCTGCATAACATACTTGAAAACCTTGTATCAGTGCATGTATGACTTGTCCTGCTGGGTTGTAAGATTCAGTCTCCAACAATAGTCCCATTCTGAGGTTACTTGGTTTTGGCAAAGTTAGCTCTGTCCAGGCTGATGGGTGGGTTATCCTGTGAGTGTTTTAAAGCTCTAATGTCTGTAAATGCTGTACGTAGACAAAATTTTTCTTGAGAGCTGAGAATGTGTTCTAACTTGTAGCTGTGTTCAAGTGAAATGTAATACATGGCTATAAGTGCTGTAAGCAGCTTCAGTGTCAGGAAGCTGGTTATTCCATATAGTTTAACAGGTAGTCCTTTAAAAAAAAGACGAAGTCTTAACGGGGGATAAAAGTCACTATTCTAATCTACTCAAAGCTGGTGCATCTTTTTAACTCTAGGTCTGTTTATCTACAAAATTTGGTTGTAAGTGTTTATCTTCATGCTGAAACAAAGTGCAAAGTTGTTAATAAATATTTATTCCACAATACTGGTGGTGTATCTTGAGCTTTTTATGTTCTCCTGAACCAAAAGCTCTTATTATTTAACTTTCATACCATTTGCATTTGCAAAGGAAATAATCTGATGGCCAATTAATATGGGACACTGATCTTAAACAGATAGTGGCTTAGGGACATGCAGGAAGTTTTATCAAATTTCATAGCTAACCAAACAGTTCTCTGGCTAAAAAACAGTTAAATTGCAATAATCTGTTTGGGCTCTGGGGAGAAATCACT
>NW_010306003.1:13825-25060 GCF_000700745.2 Antrostomus carolinensis
GAGGAGGGAATCATAGTAAATCCCAAAGATGGGAATTGGACAGACTAAATTTTATCATCAAGATCACTTCATTGCTTGTCAGTATCAGTTATCTTGTTTTCTTCTGAAAATGGTTATTTTAAGATGGATGTATTTTTAAAAGTAACCATCTCACTCTTAGCTGTAATGAACTATGCTGGGTTGTCAGCTGAGACCCAAGTTCTTCCAGTGAATAAGAGCTGTCTGTTACTCTGCACTGTGTGCACACTGGGCTGGGGGAGGCTGTTTCTGTGGGAGACGGTAGCTAGTGTAGCAAGGCCAAGGACTTAAGGCTGATGACCTGGCCCTCTAATTGTTACTCTGCTGTAGGTGAGTATAGGCTTGTGTGCAGGGAGCTGACTGAGGTCTAATAAGTAGGTATAGGGGCAGAGACTTGCTCTACTTGAAATAGAATTTATCCCAGTGGCCTGGAGTTTCACAGAATCCCAGAATGGTGGGGGTTGGAAAGGACCTCTGAAGATCATCTAGTCCAACCCCTGCCAAAGCAGGTTCACCTACAGCAGGTTGCACAGGATGGCATCCAGGCAGGTTTTGAACATCTCCAGAGAAGGAGACTCCACAACCAAAAGTTTGAAAAGTGTTTACAATTTGGTTAACTATTGCTGCTCTTTCAAACTCTCTAGGTTGCTGTACTACTCATGGATACCCAAGGTGCCTTTGATAGCCAATCCACTATCAAAGACTGTGCAACGGTTTTTGCTCTGAGCACCATGACGAGTTCTGTCCAGGTGAGAATACCTGTCCTCGCAAATTATGGCAGCTATGAATCCTCTGTCCTGAACATGCAACAAATATCTATCTAGCCACACTTTGAAAGTTCACCTGCATATCCTCTTCCAACTATCATTTAAGCTTTCATACTTAATGTCTTAATTTCAGTGTAGTATACTACCTGAATTTCTCTATGGAATCAGGGTTATCCAAGGCCAAGCTGAGTTTAATTGCTGACTGAACTGGGAAATCCCAAAAAAAGATGTCAGAGTAGCAACTGCTTTGGTACAAATGTGTTGCAGAATCTTTTTTAAGACTTCAGATACAGTTTGGGCTGAGATTACACTGTGATCAGTTAAACTTACAATTGCTGCTCCCTGTTAAACTTCTGACAATTCTCTTGTGCTACGCCCAAAACTACTTTTAAGCTTGTCCCTTAAATGTGCCAAAAGTGAGCAGGTTTTTGAGGGATGACAAGTGACCTTCTTCAAACATGCTACAACGTGAAAGTAACAGGAGTATGTAGAACATTACTTCTGCCCTGGGGGATTGGGTTTGGTGGGGTTTTTTGTTTGTTTTGCTCCTGTGTTAGGATAAATTGTGGGTTATTGATGCATTTTTGAGTTTACTGCTGTTTGGTATTCATACTATTGAAACAGTCACAAGCTCCCTGGATAAAATCAGATTTATCTGGGAAGATTTGAAAGCAAAAAAAAAACCAAACTGGTGGACTAACTACCCAGTCATTTCTGTGTCAGAGATGCAGCTGCTGGATCACTGAGCACTTGGACTTGAGGATGATAGAACAGACATACCCTTCTCAGTCCTCCTGTCTCACACTTACGTAGTGATTTGAAGCATTCAGCAGTCTTCTCTGATTCTTTTACACCTTGCTTCCTTGGAAAGAATCTGTTCTAAGAAGTATTAAGGTAGTCAGCAGGTTTTGTCCCCAGCACTTTTGTTTGAGATGCATTCTATGACCCTTTTCTAGTTGCTGACTTTTGGGCAGTTAGACTCTTCTGGAGGGGATAAAAATACTCAAGGTACCTAAAAGAGGCTACATGAATGTAAGACAATGGTTTCATGTTATCCTGTAATTCTTTTACTGTCTCTTGCAGGTATACAACTTGTCCCAGAATATTCAGGAAGATGACCTTCAACATTTGCAGGTAAGAATATGCTGAATTTATATTAAGGTGCTTCTGAACTGATAGTCTTTACATTGTTCTTGAAGTTACTACTAATGTAGCTGTGATTTGGGAGCTGCCTGCTACTTCATATAAAACACTGAAGCTGACCTGATGCTAAAACTAGTGCTGCCTGTAACAACATTATTTGCATCAACTCCATGATACTGTGATGCTTCTGCTGTGCCAACACAGAGGTAAAATAGTACAGGCTAATCCGGCTAAATCTTACCTATCTGAAATCTGTTCTCTATGTGTTAAGTTCTGAAATACCCAAAAGGATGGGAAAGGAAAACGATTTATGGAAATACTTAATGAGAAAATTCCAGTATTTCTCCTTTTAACCTAATGTAGGAAAATGGATGGTATTTTATAACCAGTTTGTAAAGAAATGTAGGAACTTGGGTCAGGGCAGAAAGAGTATCTTCTACCCAGAAGCCTTCTCTAGTTTTTCAACTGAGAAACATCTACAGAGTTTTATTTCTGCTTAGAAACAAAAGCAGGAAAGGGCTGTCTTCTCTTTACTGTGAGGTGTTTATTCTCTAATGGAACATTGTGGTCAAAGGCCACTGAATTCTGGCTTCATGTGAAGGTTGCAAGAACCTCATCTCCTTAAGACCTGCAGCTTTAAAGGCTAGCTTGTGTATTAACAAATGGCTGCCTGTGCTCAGGCCATGACCTTGTCACAGCTTAAAACTATTCTACGTATCTTCTGATTGAAGGGACTTCTGTCTTGGTCAGTGCTGCAAAAGACTGGCTGCCAGTACTGGAAGTAGAAGAGCACTAACTAAACATAGTCTTGTGATGCTGTTCTCAGTTAACAAAGTTGTATCACTGGGCCAACATTCCTCCACTCCTCCCTCCCCAAAAAAGAGAAAACCAACCAAGAACTGCAAACAGAGAAAGCCTCACCTAACTGTTTGAAAGGCAGGCTTTCCTCCTGACTCTGGTCCTTTGATCTCGGTGCAGTCTGAACAGGGTGATCCCTTTCTGTTATACTGGAGGGTGAGATTTGAGGGAAGGGAAGGAGGAGAAGGGTGATAAATATAAGCACTGGATGGGGGACACCTATGTGTTTAAAGTTGGGGCAAGGAATTGTGGGCTGAGAACAATTCAGAATTTCTTTCTATAACAGGAATTTCTGTTATTCTGAAGTACTGTTAGTCCCTGGCTGCCTTTTCCACATAGCAGGGAAGTGAATGGAGTAGGGAGTTAGGATCAAAGGAGCCGGACTCATGGGTGCTTGGCTACTTCAGAGCACCTTTTCCTCAGAGTGACAAGGGCTTGGAAGTTAATTTATGTTAAATTATTCTTGTAAGTTCTCAGATGATCTTGTGATCAACACAGGGGGAACTGTCCTTTTAGCCATCAAATTTATCTGAGATGTTCCAGGAGTTAGTTTTAATGCAGAAGAACAGTTGCCTTGTACTAGAGGATACTGGTATGCTTCCTTCATCTGAACCTCCAAGATCTGCAAGGGGGCTAGTATGGATCAACACTTGAAATAGCCAGCACAGTCCATAGTTTGTGTTCTCCTGGGTTGTCTGGCCCACGCAGTCCAGTGTAGAATGCTGCTGCTGGTATTAAAAATGGTGAAGACAGCGAGAGAAAGACAGCTGACGCTTGCCTTTATACAGGAAAGAAAGAACAATTATCAGTTAAGGTCATGGGCTAAAGTGGAGAGCTGGGAAGCTGCTGAACTTGGCTTGTATTTAAATATCTGATACATTTGCTCTAGCCAAGTTCCTTGAGATTTCCAGGAATAAATCTTTTGTGGGAAGTAAGGGGCAAATGTTAGATAGGCTTACCTCTTTAGCCTAGGAAACAAGTGTTGGAAACTGGCTTGCTGAAACAGCCAGCTTTCCTCTGAGAATAGCCCACAGGCCACCCACTTAGAGCTGCAGTGTGTTGACAGTTCTGGGATGGCACAGGAAATCATGTCTCCTTCCTGAATTTCACTGAGGATTGGTGTGCTTGTTCTGGAGTGTGTTGGCCATTCTCAACCCATAATAGGATTTAAGATCAAATGCTTTATATTCTAGTGACATAATAGAATATTTTACAGTAGAAAAATGTGTTTTATATATGACACCCTTACACTCTTCTTTCTGTCAGTTGTTTACAGAATATGGAAGACTAGCTATGGAAGAAATTTACCAAAAGCCATTTCAGGTAAATATAAATGTTAGATGGATCTTTAGCAATTGAATGTGTAGAAAATAAGCTCAGGATAATTTATGAAGAGAATTTAGTTGGGCTGAAGCTAGCCTGTCCTTTACAAGACTGATTTTCCTTTCCTGTCACCGCATTTCTTGGCAAAAACACGATGGAAAAATGTTGAAGAGGATCATGTTTTGGTGATTTGTGCCCGAGTTATAAGGCATAAAAGGAATGGAAACGTCAAGCGATGTGCAGACATTAAGGAGAAAAGTTTTGCGCTGCCTTCTTGCTCATTACTCTTTTGAGATATGGTTGGTCTTGGCTGGTGGTATGTGTTTCTGAGTAAAGGTCACGTGGCCTCTAAGAAATGGCATTGAAGAGGGCCATGTTGTGTCTCATTTACTCGAAGTGTTCCTGACTTCAGCATTAAAAGTCTCAAAACTGCTGGCAGCTCCTAACTGTTTGCTAGGCCAGAGAAGGGCTTGAGACTTCTGTTTAGTGGAGACAAAGACTGATATCTCTTCCATCCTGAAGTGTCTTCTTTAACCTGTAAAATGCAGTAGTCAACTGCTGTTAGTGGTGAGTTTTAAAGCTCTTATGTTTCTCGAATATTCAGCCTGCAAGTGGGAGTCTCCGATGTTCTTGTGATGGGCACAGGCAAGATGCATTCTTTGTAGAGCACCTCATCTGACATAAGAGTAACATCAGGGTTTGTTTTCTGTCTTTGGCTGGTGGGAGAGAGGACAGTGCAATCCCTGTGGGTCAGCAAAAGGCAAACCCATGGAGCAGGGAAGCTGTCTTTTTGAGACACTTGGGTCCTTCCTTTCAGATAAGGAGTGAGTTGCATTTGTGTGTTTGGCTGTTGCTTCTTTTTTTTAAAAAAAAAACCAACCAAACAAGCAAACACTTGCACCACAAACCTACAAGGCTACTTTAGTTAGAGCAGCCAAGCTTAGACTTCTTTTTACTTAAAATCATAGAATCATAGAATGGTTTGGATTGGAAGGGACCTGAAAGATCATCCAGTTCCAACCCCCCTGCCAGCAGCAGGGACACCTTCCACTAGACCAGGTTGCTCAAAGCCTCATCCACCCTGGCCTTCAACACTTCCAGGGAGGGGGCATCCACAACTTCTCTGGGCAACCTGTTCCAGTGTCTGACCACCCTCACAGTGAAGAACTTCTTCCTAATATCTAATCTAAACCTCCCCTCTTTCAGCTTAAACCCATTTCCCCTTGTCTTGTCATTAACTGCCCTTATAGGAATGATGCAAGCCATTCACTACTGTTGTTCTTCCTGTTACAGACACTAATGTTCTTAATTAGAGATTGGAGTTATCCTTATGAACATTCATATGGCTTGGAAGGAGGAAAAAAGTTCCTAGAGAAAAGATTGCAGGTAAGTTATCTCCAGTAGTCATAGTGGGGTCTTCTAACTTAAGTGACAACTTATTGTCAAGGTAATGATGCGCAATGAGCTCACTCTTTGTGCTAATAAAATACATTTGTGATGTTCCCACTCCTATGTGGAGTCCTGGGGTTTAGAACTCAACATTTGTAGGTTCAGGAATGAAAGCTTAAACACACTTTTTGTGTGCTCTTACTGCTTTTAAGCTGACATTTAATCTGAATTGCAATACTGCAAAACTATTAGTTCTTACTAATAGTAATTTAGTAATTACTCCCTTTTTTTTTTTTCTCTTCAGGTAAAGCAAAACCAACATGAAGAGCTACAGAATGTAAGGAAGCATATTCACTCCTGTTTCAGTAATCTTGGCTGTTTCCTGTTGCCCCACCCTGGTCTTAAAGTTGCAACAAATCCAAATTTTGATGGGAGGTTGAATGGTAGGAAACTTTCCATTGTGTGTTTCTTGATTCAGATCACTGAGTTTATTTTCTTTTATAATGGAAGTTAGACACTGAAATGGTTGTCTATTGAAATGCTCCATTGGAAAAATGTAGGGCTAAAAGGTGAAACTACAGAATCTAGAAATGTTGCATTGTGTGTTCTTTTCAGTGGTTTAAGAATAGAGTTGAGCAGGCAGAGGGAATGGATAGCTTTGTGTCTAGCTGTTGATTGTAATCTGATAAGTTGAGACATACTTAAAGGTCATTAAATAAAGGTTCTAAAGATAAATAAGGATTCCAGAAGGGAGAATTCATTAAATTAAAGAATTTCTTAAAATTGAAAAGCTTTTCTCTAAGAACTTGCTAAACTAAAGGTCAAAACTAGAATGACTTTAAAAATCAAAGCTGTAGGCTTCTGCTACTACATAATGAGAGGCAGTCAGGATTCCTCCAATTGCTGCTTGTCCCCCAGCAGAGGGAATGTATTGGAATGGCAAAGGCTAATAAAGTGAGTTTGTCATAGTGGGATGCCAACCACTTCTGTACCAACAGCACAGACCTGTGAGATTATTGTGTAAGATATTGGTGTAATTGGGGAAATGCACTTTAAATATTACAAGGTCTATGGAACCCTGTTCTCTCAGTCTGAAGTGAAGATTAAAGAGTAGGTGGAACTTACTAAAGCTATACTATGTGTTTAAGCCTCGAAATACCTTAAAAATGCAGTCAAGAGTTGTGATGCTGTGGATTTTGAAGGGTCATGGGTTATCACTGTTCCTTTAAGAAAGGCAAGATTTAAGAGAAAACTAACCACTTTTTTCTTTTTTTCTGAAATTGATTGAATTTTACTAGATATAGATGAGGATTTTAAGAAAGAACTGAGGAATTTGATACCGTTACTGCTTGCTCCTGAAAACTTGGTAGAAAAAGAGATTAGTGGATCCAAGGTGACCTGTAGAGATCTTGTAGAATACTTCAAGGTAAGCAAACTCATACTAATTATTTCTGTTAATGGCTTAAAAGAAAGTATTCTAATTTTAGGGCATGTTTTTCCCAGAGAAGAGAAGATATCTAGGCTGACACTCACTGATCAGCTCACTTTTCATTTCATTTCATTACTCTGACTTTCCAGAACTGGCACACAACTTCCTAACAGTATAGCTCTTAGAAAGCTACTATTGGTAAAATTGTGTTGTGTTTTCTTTGTAAATAGGCTGAAATACTTCAAGCTGTGTTAGAGATTTTTTTTTTTTCCTACTTTGAAATCCTAGTTTGTCTGGGTAGACAGTTTGCCTTTTTAAAAAATAAATAAGCAAATAAATAAAAACAGGGTCTCATGTAGATTGTACAGTTACAAAGCCAGCTCTTAAACTGCTAGCTATGCAGGGAAAATTTCAGCTACTCCCCTCTGGATTTTTAACACACAAGGAAGATGCTTTCTAAACACTTGCATGTACAGCACCACTGTATGCTCTGACATATTTGTGTATGATACTTGCAGCTGTTAGACTCTTGAGCTGGTTTGGTATCATGGTGACACCAGCAGAAATGCGATAACATAATCCCTGCATCCCCAGGAATTGGTCTGGTGTGTGTAACTTTTTTAAATTGGAATGACTTAGACAGTTGGATTGGTAGGAGAAAGTGGCACTCATTCCTAAAGACATTAATTTTGCATTACTGATTTTAAGCATCCACGTTAAAGGTAGAACAGAGCTGGGCTGATGTTAAGAAAGAAGCTATGCAAGAGAGGAATCTGAGACCAGAACTCCTTAACACTCGTAAAATGAAATAATTTTTAACAAAGGAAAGAGGTGATAGGAGATGCAGAGCTCATGGCTGTTCTGACAATCACAGAATCACAGAATATTAGGGACTGGAAGGGACCTCAAAAGATCATCTAGTCCAATCCCCTGAACAGCCATGAGTTCTGCATCTCCTAAATCAACACGATGGAGCTCATATGTTCAGCCTCTGTATGTATTTACATGATTACATGCTGCTTTTTGTTCCACTTTCTTCTCTAGGAAGACCTGATCCTGTACAGTGTAGGGAGTGTGCATTCAACAGCAGTTTACAAAGGACTGCACCCTAAAAACCGAGTGTAAAGCCTCCTCAATTGCAAAGCTGCCTGATTCACATCCCGTGTGCAGTATGGGAGCAGTCAGGCAGGGTGCTGCGGAAAGGCTGTGGTTATGTAACTAAGGAGGACTGCTCCCTTGGGACCGTGCATGCAAAGCTGAGATCCTGAAGTCTGAGTTGGAAACCAGAGGGCTTTTACTTGGAGGAAATAGCTACAGAAGCAAGGAGGGTGTCGAGGGAACAGAGTCCTGTATAACTCTATACGTTTTTGTAGGTTGTCCTACAACCTAGAGCATTGGGTATATAAGGACCCTGATAACCTTGTTCTCTCCTCCTCTACAGAGAAAAATTCTCAGGGCAGAGGCTTGTAGACAAGCCTGGAGGGAGAACAGTAGTAGCATGAAGAAGAATAACTGCCCAGCTTCCAAGGGGCTGAGAGTGGCCTTGCTGGTCTAATTTGCAAAGCTTGTCTAAAGAGCTAAAAATGGCTAGTGCTGCCTGCTGTGCTCCCTCCACTGATCTGTCCCAAAGAGCTGTGCCACGGGCCATCTTGTGGGCTGGAGAAGAAGACATGATGGACATGTTCTCTTCCAGCCTTCTGAAACTCTGGTGAATGAGAGGGAGCCTGCTTGGCTTCCAGAAGTATTTTGACAGCTCAGCTCTGTCTGCAGTAGTGCTTTGATCTGCTTTTTTTTCCTCCCACACTTCAAGGGAGCAAGGCATATGGGAGATGTAAGTACTGTTTCTCCCAGCACTTGGGGTATGTTTGAACAGCTCTCTTGCCTGAAAGGCTATGTGAGAGAGTCATTTTAATTCTTGTTTTGGGTGAAGATTTCCTGCCTAGCAAAGACCTTATTACATATTTGAGGGAGCAGAGACCTGCTGTCACTTCATGAGCTAGTGGCCATGTCTCTTCTAGGCGCTCTGCTACCCTGCTAAGCCTCAAACACACAGGAAAGTAAAGAGATTAAAGCACTGGGCATAACTGTGAGAATGCCAGAAGACATTTGCTTAACTGAATATTTAGCATTATTACAAAGAAATAATCTGAGTTCTGTCTTTATATCATCCTTCTTCTCCTCAATCATAAATGTTTATGATAAAGAAACCTTTTTTTTTTCTTTCTCCCATTCAGGCTTATATTAAAATCTATCAAGGAGAGGAGCTACCTCATCCAAAATCTATGCTGCAGGTATTTTATTTTTCTGCCACATAATCTCATAGAAGACGTGTACTTTGTAAGTTCTTTGCAGTTGAAGATTGACTGCTGCAGACCTGAAGCTCCCACGTACAGAGCCGTAGCTCTTGAAGGAGCTGTGTACTTTGAAAACCATCTGAATTGTGTAGCCTGGATATATGTTTGTGTCTTCCCTCAGTTCCATCTACCAAATGGAGCAGGGTTATATCTACTTGGTTGTTTTTTTTTTAGCTGCTTCAGTTTCTCAGTGTGTGTTCCTTGTACCTTGCTATTTTGTCAGTATCTTTCAGACTGTATTCAGAGGGCTTTTAGCAGCAGAGGGAGCAGATAAAATGGAGAAGGCTTACAGTTATGTAGCTGTCACCACTGTCTTGCATTCTTAGGCTACTCTACATGGGTTTCTTAGCTTGGATAACTGCATTGAGGTTTCCTTTCTGGGTTGATCCAAAGAGGATGTAATTGGCTTTAAAGCTATCTGAACACAAACTGATTAGTATAAAGCTGTGTGGTGAACCCCTGAATTGTTTGGGCTGAAGAGCTTTCACCAAAATGTGGGCTTTAGGGTCAGTTTTAACCATTTTGTATTTGTAAGACTTGGGTTTTTTTAAGCTTCCTGTGTCATTTCATTAAGACATGATTGTTCTGAGTGTTTTCTCATCCTTCAAGGAACCAAATCTTTAGACTTTTAGGGGATTTCATAAAACTCATCACAATGAAAAAAAGGCTGCTGTTATTTCCTTGACTTAGCATGCCATAAATGTGGCTGGGAGATACAGAAGGTGACATCTTGCAGCATTAGCTAGAGTAACTGTCCCTGACATGACATAGGTTGAAAGTAGTCTTAAATTTTTAAAAAATTCTGACACCAAACCTGCATATATATAATGCAGAAATAATAACCAGCTTGCTTCTTTCCTCACAGATAGTAGTGATGTATCAGGATTAACATTTAATAGTTTAGTGAACCTTACTTGCTTATTAATGATAGAGCATTCAGAAGAGATTGCTCATGATGAAAAGCCTGTACAAGCACATGGGAGTTTGTCTGCAGCTGTACTAGAAAGCTGAAAAAACCATTCTCCTAGTCAATAATCTGTTTTAAGGTTATCACTAACCTTCACTTGTTTTTGTGGGCTGTTTTCCTGGCAATCTGAAGCTTTGGAGGTTGTGGGGGGATGTTGAGCAGTATAACTACTTGTACAAAACTAGCTGGCAATGCTGTGGTGATTCATGGTGCTCAATGTTTTCTAGGCAACAGCTGAGGCGAACAATCTTGCTGCTGTGGCAGGAGCAAAAGACATGTACAGTAAAAGCATGGAGCAGGTATGATGACACTGGTTTTTCTAATTGCTTACATGCAAATAGAGTTTTAATGATTTATTCGGTGTTGGTTGTGAGCATATTAATAGAGAAAAGCAGCTTAAGGCCAGTACTCGTGTGTTTTCTGCACTCTGAGATTGGATGTCTGATGCAGCACAACCAGGATTCTTTGAGACAAAAATTGCTGGGGGGGTATGGGAGTGGGTGTGTTTGTAAGATACCAGCTGTTGGTTCATTCACCCTGCTGCTCTTGACAGATGTCTTAAAATCCTGTGAGATGAAATGGACAAACAGGTGAGGAGACATTTGGTGGGCCAGGGTCGTGCAAAGGTGGAGTTCTAGTATTATAGTCTCATGCATCTGAATTGTGGTAATTCATTAGCAGTAAAATGCAAGAATTAAAATTATTCTAAAGTTTTAAAAAAACCCTTTGAGATACAAGAATTATCTTGTCTGAAGGGTACACTTTGAGTGCACCCTCAGCATGTTTGCCGGTGACACCAAGCTGTGTGGTGCAGTTGACATGCTGGAGGGACAGGATGGCATCCAGAGGGACCTTGACAGGCTTGAGAGGTGGGACCGTGCAAACCTCATGAAGTTTAACAACGCCAAGTGCCCCACCTGGGTCGAGGCAACCCCAAGCACAAATCCAGGCTGAGCAGAGAATGGATGGAGAGCAGCTCTGAGGAGA